>NW_017672536.1:0-24674 GCF_001879085.1 Nicotiana attenuata
ACGCTTTTAAGCGTGCTGGTGAAGGCAAACATTTAAAAGCGTGCCTTATTAGGTCAAGGTTACGCTTCTTTTGGCCACCCCAGAAAAGTGTTGCCTAAAGTCGAAAAGTGTGGCCTTTGACCAAAGGCCACACCTTTTGCTAGTTTAGGCCACACTTTTTTGGGGTAGTCAAAGGGCTAAAATGTTGTAGTGTGAGTCTTTAATCCTAAACACAATGAAATTTATTAACACTAAGTCCAACATGACATATAAACCATAAAGTAGAAACCCTAAATAGGCACTATTAAATGTTGAACCTCAACTGCACTATATAGCTATTTTATGATCGAACGGTACCGATTACATGTCAAGTGCCCATGATTGTTTTCTCCAACATTAGTCAAAATAATGAAGAAACACCATTTCCTTATCATCTCTTTACCAGCACAAGGCCACATAAATCCCACTCTCTAGCTCGCCAAAAACCTCGCACGCGCCGGTGCTCGTTGCACCTTCGTCAAAACCGTCCACGGCTTCCGCAAAATGAACAATTCTATAAACTGGAATTTAAAATTTGTTCACCACCAATAACGGAATTTACAGCTCTATAACTGAAATTGAGGCCTCATTTCCAATAGAATTACAGGAATTGCCACTATTTTCTCGTGATGATATTCCTACGTTCCTGTTACAGGGTGATTCAGCCCCTTCTTTTATGATCCCTGTAATGAGAGAACACATAAAAATTCTCGAAAATAATCCAAATCCTCGTGTTTTAATCAACGCGTTCGGCGAGTTAGAAGAGAAATTACTGAAGATATTGTAGAAAATTGGGTAAGTTCAATTGGTCCTTTGATTCCTTCAGTCTTTTTGTTATAGGAAATGATGTAAACGACAAGTTCGTTTCGGGTGCGAACTTGTTTGAATAAACTAGAAAATTATTCGCAGTGGTTGGATTACAAAAGCTGGAGGGTTCAGTTTGTTTATATATCTAGTTTGGGGGTTTAGCTGTGTTATTGGAAAGTGAAAGGCCATTTTTATGGGTAATTAGATCAAGCAATGAAGATGACAAGATCAAGAATGAAAATTATGGCTTGAATGGAAAAGGGATGATTGTCCCTTGGTGTTCACAAATGGAGATACTAACTTTAACATAAAATTATTTTTGTCATATTAAAGTATCAGTGTTTTATATACTATAAGGGGTCGTTTGGTACTCGGAATAAGGTGGAATAAAGTGTAATACTAAGTTTATACTATGTTTAGTAGACATTACGTCAACCAAACATAATATAAATATAATCCTAAATTTAATCTTGGATATCCCATTTTGCACCACCTTATTTCATCAAATTTTGGTATTATTTTATCCCACACTTCATTGGGATAAATTAGCCTAGGGATTATAATTCCGGGACTATATTCTGGTGTAATTTAGTCCGCGTACCAAACGATATCTAACAGTAAATTTTATCCGCTATAATAGTAAGTTACCTTGATAAGTAAATTTATCATTATAATGAATAAAGTTTAACGACGTTACTATTATTGTGGGGAAGTTCGGTTATTTTAATGAGTAAAAGATTATTTCGCAACTTTACTGTTATAACGAATTAAGTTTAATGACTGTAACGTGACACAAAATATTTGTAGGTTTATTGTTATACTCCCTTTGTCCTAATTTATGGGACAGTATTCGAATTTCGAGATTCAAATGAATTACATTTTTACCATAGTTTTTTCATATACCTTTTAGATATTTTAAAATTTTAATTAATGTGACTTATACTACTTTTTACATAGTTTTTAAATATGTAAATAGTATTTTGAGCTTGGTATATCTTCCTCAATGTCCAATCCTAGCCCGACCTCATTCAATGATGCTGGGTTTAGCCATTCTACAAATCCATGATATAAGGACTTTGATCTGAGATGTGTCGGAATGATTGGTGGATATTTGATATAGTTATTGGTATGGTATGATATTACACAATTACAGTTTGTAGTTTTTGCTTCTGTAGATTTACTCGACGGTTGTTGTGTGTTCGGTGATACTTTAATTAGTTAAAGAAATTACTGACTACCTCTAATTCTGCCCTTTTCTTTTCCACTCATTTTGGTTAGCGCTGATAGAACCAACATTGTTTCTTTTGTCTTGATGTTGCAGTTATTTTTATATAAACCATGCACTATAACGAAATCAGACTGGCCAGCTGGTGCTGCTAGATTTGCTGGTGCTGCTGGATCTGTCCCTATCAGTATATCAAATGGAAAGTCCGCAGTGGTTGCTATCTTGGTCACCTCTATACTCAGTCTGTCTACTGATTTCTTGGATGTTTGGGATTTCTTCATCTTCTTTACCTGCTTTCTAAGCTCCTCAATCACTGCTCCATGTGCTACAAAAGTGTCCATGAATGTCTACTGGTTCTCCAAAATCTTCTTCACTGTATTATCCACTGTTGGAGAAATATTTGGTGCAAGGGTGGATGACTGTGCTTCAACAACACTGAATATGTCAGTCCGTTTTGCTATTGCTATCTGCAACGAGTTATTGAGGCTCGCCAGTGTCTAGGAGACACGCAACATAGATAATGGCTGAGTAGGCGTGGGCACCAGCTTCAAAGCCGATGCGGAAGGCACTGATGCTGAAAGACCTGAAGAAGGAGGTGGTGGCATAGCTGGTGCAGCATCAGAACGATCTGCGGAAGTAGATGGCATGTCAACTGTCTCAGCCTCTACCCCGGCGGGCTCATCAGACTGGCCTGCAGTAGTAGAGGGTTGACCCTTTTTATTTGGGTTTCCACCACTTATCAAAGAATACCATGAGAAGGGCTTTTTTGCCCGCACTTTGGTATAAAAATTCCTCGGCTCCACACCCGCATCCGTAAGGTACTGAGTGATAGTGTTGGGATACGGATAGGAGGTGTCACCTTGCCTGGCGAACACAAACATGTTGGCTGACATAACAACACCCATACTGATTGGGTACCCGGCCATAGTAGATGCGACTAGCACTGTCCGCTAAATTTTAATATCTGTTTCATTTTGGCACGAATCTTGTCTACTACACATGAATGTCTGCCATCCTTTTGCCTCAAAGATTAGGGTTTTCCACTGAATAGGAACCCTTGATGTGATCCACAGTCGTGGTGGTTCCGAAGCTGCCAGAATCTCAACTAGCCATGGGCGAGCTGCATCGCCCATAGCCACCTATTCCATGTATTGCACCGGCTCAACATCCTCCAGCCCTAAGTATATGTTCAAGGTGCTCTGGTCAAACCTCACTTTTAGAGTGAGAGAAAGAGTTCTAGAGGGAGGAAGCGATCTACCTGCCGAGTCGGTTTAAAATGTCAAAGTTTAACATGTATTGCTACAACCGAGATACATACAATTACATATATTACAGTTAAAAACCCCATTCACATAGTATTATTTAAATTTTTATTATGCATATATTAGTAATAGCCATACAGAGTCTTTCATTAGCTTCATCTATTACACACTATATGCTATAGTATTTATTATAAATAAATACCGTTTTATAAAATTATATCCTATAGCTTACCTTTAGGTTTTATAGTAATTATCTATTTACGGTCACTTCCTACTGTTAAGCCATTAAATACGTTGTGAAATATTTCTCTCTCTCATACTTTTCTTTTCTCTCATTTTTCATTGCCTCTCTTTTTCTCTGTTTTTTTTTCACTTTCCTTTTCTTTTCTTTTCATTCTTGCCTTTGCTTTTGCCATGGTTTCTTTCTCTTGGTTTTCTTATTTTCTTTCTTTTTTGTTTCTTTTTCTCTCTTGTTTTTTCTTTTATTTTCTTTCCTCCCCTTTTCTTTTCTCTTAGGGTTACGGTCTAATCTTATGGAGATGCCTACGTATCATGACCCTGCATGAATCAGACCAAGCGTAGTTCTTGAAAATCAATGCGAGAAGTAAGGAAACAATTTTTGGGAAATTTTTGTTTTTCTTTTTCAAAACCTTTTATTTCAAAAACAAAACCCTGGCATTGCAGATACGACCTTTTAGCACTTCGGGGAAGACGATTTTAAGGCTGTGCCCGCCAACCGTTGAAAATGACCCAAGCTGGTTGTTCTTGCAAAAATAGCCTTCCGGCGCCCTTTTGGGGACATTCGGCTTATTTTAGACAAGAATGACATCACCTGACTTATTGTGACAAAACTAAATTTTTGTGTTTTTTGTGCTATTTTGCAAAAGGGAAGTTGGACCCGATGGGGGTTGCCTACGTATCCACGCCCTGTGGGAATCAAACTGGCGTAGTTCGGGCAGATGACAAAACCAACTATTTTTGAAAACAAAAATTATCTCAAAATTCGGCAAGGTTTTAAAATTTTTCTAAAAAGATACCTACCTACCACTCTTGGTTTTTCTTTCTTTCTTTTTTCTCTTTTTTCCTTTTTGATTTTTCTGTCCCCATTCTAGAAGCCGGTCAACATGCAAACCGAAACAAATAAATGCTCAAGTAGCACGTAAGATGCATCAGGATGGTCTTTTCATTTCAGGTCACCTGTCCTAGACGGACCCAACCCCTGTGTTGAGTCCCCTAAGTCAAATGCACGTGATGCAAACAAACGTCCTACTAGGGATCCGGCATGAGGCTTTGTTATACTAGGTTCAAAACCTGGGTATTTGTTCTAGACTATGTACCCGAGCGGACACTCGAGTCAAGGAGGGGGCTACGTACCGGGGACCCGAAAGATCCTCCGGCTTAGTAACTTGTCCGAGCCTCTTTCTTATTTCAAGGTATGACACTAACAGAATAGGGAGTCTCGACCAGCGAGCACATCCCCGAAGATAAGAAGAGAAGGGTTTCGTAACCGTTTATATGTACAATTCACCAAATATCAAAGCGGTAAAGCATTTAGCACATTTAGCATGAAACATGTAGGAAAATCAGATAATAAATAAAGCCAATCATAACAGCTACTCTAAGCTCGAATTCTTGAACCCTGAACCGAAGTTCTGGGTTCGTTGTCCCCAGCAGAGTCGCCAGAGCTGTCACACCTCATTTTTTACACACCTACCCCGAAGGATAATGTATGAGGGAGTTTTTCCAATTTAAGTGACACTATTCGAAATAGGATTATTTATTTAATCAGAGTCGCCACTTGGAATAGGTTTGTCTTTTTGTGTGCCAAGTCACCGATTTATCTTGAATCCCAAATCGAGAAAATTTTCGACTTTCCAAATGAAGTCCGCGAACCAGAAATTCTGACTAAGGAATTCTATTGACCCGAGGGAAGGTGTTAGGCACCCCCGGATCCCGTGGTTCTAGCACGGTCGCTTAAACTATTATAAATGGCCTAATATCTGATTTTAATACATGTTTCAACCTATAGTGCAATTTTAAATTATTTACCGTTTTTATTTAATTTTAAGGAGAATTGCAACGTTATTAAAATATATCTCGAACCACGTCACATAAATGCACCCGTGGTTTTTGATATATTTTAACATCGTTGGGACTTGGATTTGGGTCACATAAATGCGCACCCGAGTTTAGGAAAGTAAAATTATTAAAGAACGCGCTTAAAGTGACTAACGCGTTATTAAATTTGCGGGATGCCATGAACATTCTCTAAATGGCACGTCCCGAATTCTAAGGATTTTTAAAAGATAATTATTGAGGGCCACGCAATTTGTGAATTTTGTTGGCGCGGCGCACCTCGATTTATTTTAAAGGCCACCCTAAAAGGAACTATTATTCTCTATTAAGGATTGTCTCTAAAAACTTAATTAATTAGCAATACAAATTAATTATTATTGAAAGTGTTAAAAGGTTCGGCCTCAAGATCAAGTCCAAATTTAAACAAGAGGATCTCCATTATTGAAGACTTTCTAATTAATTGCTACTTAACTTGAAAGGCCCAAAGTTACATACAACATTAAATTACGACCTTTAAAAGAAATCAAATCTTCAGCATATAGGGCTTTGAGACTAGCCCAAGAAGGAGGAAATTGTAACCAGCTTGTACAAGAAAGCTATTCCAGATGGGCTTCTGGACATGCCTAGGGCAACAGAATTAGGACTTAGCCTAAACCACACAGGCCTTTGATTTAGTGAAATTAATTGATTAAAAAAAACCTAGGGATGTTCTGGTAGTCATCGTGTACATGGGCCATACTGAGCCCAATTCTTTATGGCCCAACAGTCTAGACAGTAAGCTAACTCAACCAGCATTGACTGAGACTTGACTTATCAAGTTAACCAATTTTTATCATCAAATAATAATGGTCCGATTTATAGGCTAACTCTTTTGCCTTGCTTTCAACTATCAACTATTGGACAACCTAGATTAGCAACAGATTTAAAATATGAAAAAAAAACCTGGATGCTTTTATTTTGGCAGACTCACTTACATGCGTTAAAATAGAATGATGCATTATATCATGTGCATCTGATAAGCCAACAGGACATGATTTAATTGGACCTCTACTTCACAAACAAATCCAAACGAAACTCAAGAGCTACTGATTTTAAATGAGAGAACAGATTGCATATCACCACAATTCAAATGAGGATCCGGCCTTCCTGAACTTAAACAAAAGACTACATTTCAGTCTACTTAAACGACCTCAGTGTTCAGATCATAAGCAGGATCATAGCCAAAATTCTAATGTCAATCTAAAGGACTACTAGGTCTACTTATTTGTGTTCATATGCAAACAATACAAGTGTCTTGTTTTTATACAATTTATAATACAACTATAGGGAATTACTAAGTAGAAACAATATTTTAAACACACAGTAAACATATGCAACTACATAAAACATAAGATATCTTTGAATCTTCTCATTCCTTCTTCAAATCAGCATTTCAGCAGTACATGGGGAATTTTGGAAGGTGTGTACCTGGAAGTGTATGAAAGTAAGAAGATGGAAGGATCAGCAGCAGTAAACACAAATTAACAGCAGTTTCGAATTAATTCCACCCAGGAAAATGTTATCAAGTAACCTTGGAAGTGATTTTAATCAAGTAACACAATGAACAACACAAAAATAGCTTGAATGACCAAATTGAAACTCAGCAATTAACCCAGGAGCTCCTGAAACCTCAGCTACTGAATTACCAGGATAATTCAAGTCATTTTTAAACCTTATATAAGCTGGAAATTTGATTCAAAAGCTGAAACTCAAAATTATCCTAAGAGACTTCAATGGAATAGATATTTTTGGAGTTTTTGGTTGCTTGAAGTTTCAGAACTTTGCAGTATTTCTAAGACTATTTTTTTTGATTTTTTTGAATATTTGATCTCACTAGGCTTCTCAATTTTTTTTTGAATTTTGAAATTTTTCCATATCTGAAACTTTTTAACACTTCTAATTTTCTCCAGATTTTTCCCTCTCAAAACTTTTCAGATTTGTAAACCTCTAAAACTTGTATTGCAAGGCAGGGGTACTGCCCTTTTATAGACCAAAACTAGGCAACTCTCAGATTTTCCTTTTACATTTTAGTCCCTCATTTATTTTCAGTTTTTAACTACTTAGTCCTCAATTCATGCATTGTTGGTCAAGTGATACTACCCAATTCCTGAATTTCAAATTAGAACCCCCATCTAGAAGGTTCTAGGGGTTCCAATTCAGTTATGCACTGTTCTTCTAAATAAAATACCTATACTACCCCTGAATTAATCCTAAAATTACTAACCTATGACAAACTAACCTAGCCCTTTTGAACTTGGTAATAAATGACCATAGTTAATCAATCAAAGTTGGGAATTAGTCAGCTATATCCAAACAGGATTTTAATTAGCATAAAAACCCAAAAATTGAACTAACAATCTAAGTAACAAAAATTAAACTAAAATTCAGAAACTAAAAATCAGAATACGGGCAAACAAAAATAGAGAGCAGGCAGGAATACTAATTAACCAAACTAAACTAAATCAACAAGAAATAAAAATCCTAGAACAAACAGAACAGGACGAAATTAATTCTAATTAAAATTCTCTAAATTGCATACTGGAGAAGAAAAATCGATAGGAACTAGACAAAAGCTAAAAAATAAAGCAAAAAACAGTTAAAAGAAAACTAAACATGAAGATACTTACACGAATTTTAAATTAATCTTGACTGTCTTTTGAACTTGATCCCAAATGATGTTACTTGCCTATTCTTTGCCAAAAATAAACATACAACATTATGAGAGGATCAAACGATCATTGGAAAACATCCAAGCAGGCTGAAATTCGAGACCCCAAATCTGAACCCTAGATCTAGGATTCGAACAATTCTCGCTAGGTTTGAAGGAAATTGGTTTGGATTTGGAAGAGGGGGTTATGGTGGTCAAGGGGTGTGAATTTGGTGTTAATTGGTGGTGGCGCCGCCAGACACGGCGAGGCGGCGCTAGGGTTTCAAGGATTCGAGTCGTTTGGTAGGATTTGAGGGAAAAGGGGTTTTAGATCCGTAATGAGGGGGATGAGAGGAGGCTGGGGTGTAAATTTTGGGGGATTTGGATAATCGCCGCCGGCGGAGGCGATTTCTGGCCGGCGGTTTACGGCGGGGAACGATGGAATTTCGGGTTGTGTAGTGGGGTGTGAGAGACGACGGAAGGGGGGGGGGGTAGGGGCCATTAAGACAGTTATGTATATTGATCCATCAGTTCCTGACCGTAGATTAAGAAATCTGAACGGTCAGGATTGATTGTGTCCCTAAACGGCGTCGATTGGCTTTTAAAGGGACTGGACCGGGCGGTGGGTATCTGGGCTGGGTTGAAACGGGTTTGTTCAGGGTTTGTTTGGGCTGGAATTAAAATTTGCCCAATGCTTGACTATTAACTGGCAACCTATTTCTCTTTCCTTTATTCTTTTTAATTAATTCTTTTATAAAAAATGCAAAAGGGCTAATTTTAATCTCTAACCCGTAGGCGGGTTGCCCCATGTTTTGCATACAACGATTAGATGTAAATCAGAACAATTATATCTTATCACAATAAGGATTGTAGCGGAACTGTAAGTAGCCATCTATTGTTAATAAGAGATTTCAGATTCAAGCCTTGAGTATTTGATCGCCTTTTTATTAGGAATTGTTCCCCTAATGTGGGGGCTTTTGGCGCGAACCAGCTTACCCCCAACATGGAATCGGCGCGAACTCGAATTTAGTCAAACCTCAACTCGGATACCAAATACAATAATAACAATAATAATAATATACCCAATATAATTCTACAAGTGAGGTCAGGTGAGGATAGTATGTACGAAAATCTTACTTATACCTTGAGAAGATAAAATAGACTGTTTCTGATAGACCATCGGCTAAAAAAGTATAATCGGATACTAGTAGTAGCAGTACTGTTTTAGCAAATACTAGTAGTAGCAGTACAGTTATATAATCGGATATAATTAACCACCGTGGTCGTGGGTTCGATCCCCACAGACGACGCCAAATTATTTTAGCAAATAATTATTAAACCAGTCAAGGATAAATTAATTGGGTGAATCACAATTGAACTTAATAAATCCTAGACCTTTTATTCCTTTACATAACACTCATATGTACCAATCTCAAATAAATCTCTTCATATGATATTAAGTTATAGTGACGGGGTATAGTGAAATATAGGAAGATTTTATGAATATAAAAGTTTATTTTATATAATATAAAAAAGGATTGTATTTGTTTAGTAATATCGATCTCACATAAGATATTACTAAACAAATATTGTCTAGTACGTGATTAATGGTACTATGTCAAAACCCATAACACCCAATATCGAGATCTTTATACCCACGTTCCAGTTTGTGTATATCTCTTTCTTAGTTTAAAAGTTAATGAGTGAGTATCACAACTAAATTTAGTCAGATGTGTCAATATAACCAGAACGGTCATTATGATCGGCAATTGCGGATTTAACTACATCACCTACTGGTTGAGATTTGACGCAAGTGAAAAGAAATAGGTTCACAAATTTAACAGGTGGACAGAAATAGGTTTTACTACATTTAGAGTGAGAGAAAGAGTTCTAGAGGGAGAAAGTGATCCTCACCAAGCACTACCCAAATCTTTGAAGATTATCAAGTAAAGTTACTAAGCTCCATCCTAAGAGGTAAGAACTTGTGCCCTAACCTTTGATTTCGAATCCTACTAAAATGAGTAATTAACAAGTGGGTTCATGGGTATAATGATTGATTATCTTGCATGCATGTATGATAAAAGGGTATGGGGAGATTGTGAGTTAAAAATGTAACAAATGGGGTGTAGGATGATAGAATCTACTCAACAAAAAGGTCCTAAAATCTGATTGAGCGTATGAGTCTATGGCTAAAAGTCTAAAACCCCCTCTTCTTAGAAATTGAGCTCCTTTGGTGTCCATGCAAATGTTGTAAGTCCGAAATTTGATTGATGTATTGCTTGTTATTTCAAATGAATTGGTGCTGGAAAATATATGTAAAAGGTGTGTCTCATTGTGTTCAATATGTTATTCTTGGTAAATTGAGGATGTGTGAAGAATGTGAACGAGTGCTGAAATGCCTACTAGGTGTTGTTTCCACTACTACAAAAAGGCCTTTGGCGGCAATTATTTAGTGGACAAAGCAATGGTTGCTAATAAATTCTTTAAGCTTAAATATTATCGGCATATGACCATTAGCCAGTAAAATATATCCTTTTACCTGCAATAAAAAATAATAGCCCCTAAAAGTTGCTAATTTAAATTAATCTTTATTATTTTAATAATTCCTCCCCACCAAAGAGAAAATCTATCCCTCCAATTTTATTGATACCTTTTATCGTTTCCTCCCCAATTAGAAAATAATAGAACGAAAAACCTAACTCACTCCCCAGTTGAACGAAAAACAATAAACATCGAATCCTAAATCGCTGCTGAAAAATCCTAACTCGCTGCTGCGTCAACGGTGTGCCAACGGCAGTGCGAGTGCGTCAACGGCAGCCCATCTTTTTCCCAGGTAAATTCTCTTCTCTTCGATTTACAATCGATTATCAGTAGAATCGATTTATGGTAGAATCAATTTCTATCTTGAATCGACTTCGCTGCCGAAAAACTCTAACTCGCCGTTGCGTCAACGACAATGTGATTTACAGTGTGTCGAGGCAGTACGAGTGCGTTAATGGCAACCCATCTTTTCCAGGTAAATTCTCTTCTCTTCGATTTACAATTGATTTACAGTAGAATCGATTTGCACTAAATTAACTTATCTTCTTCCAATCGATTTATAGTAGATTTTGTATTGATGTTGGTCAATTGATTTACAGTAACTCAGTTCCCAACTCGATGTTGCGTCAACATCCTGCCGTAGTGCCCGTCCATCTCTTCCCCTGTTAACTTCTCTTTTTCCCGGTTAAATCAGTCGCTTGCAATCGATTTACAGTAGATTTTGGATTGATTCTTGTCAATTGATTTACAATAGATTCTATGTACATTAATTTGGTAAAAGTCATGTTATTATTTGGATGTAGAAAATCCTAATTTAGAAAATCCTATAGTTGCCCAGGTTAGTGTTCTTGTACATGGGATTCGTGTTCTGTATGAAACGATGTATGTAGCATGGACAAAGATTTTCAGATCCTTTAATAAGCATGGACGCCCTTTATTACTTTAAGAATGACCTTCAAATGGTGTAAAACAGGCCCTCGGCTATTCATATATTAGATTGAACGTTGTTAAGTGCTTAGATAAAGAATATAAATATATAGAGTACCGCTGAGATATCTTTCTGATTGCAGAATCTATCTATTGCCAAGACTTATTCTTTTCCGTGTTAAAGGTCCATGTCATGGGTGTGAGGTTTGCTAGAGCAGCAGTTATGAATAATCTATAAATTAGTGTACTATTGAGTTAAAAGAAATAGCATCTTTGCAATAATTATAAATAATTATGAACCTATACTTACCAGAACATTTAAGGTTTTAGTTAGAGTAGTAGTATAGAATTCCCATCCTTAAGAGAGAATTTCATTAAGCTAGTAACTAAAAAAAGATACACAAGCTATCGTATTTTTGTTTCTTTTCTATCATCATGGTAAGAATGATTGCTTATTCTAATTCAATATAGATATTGATAGACATTGCATCTTAGGAACTTATATTTGCTTAGGAAAATTTGATTTTAAGAGATCAGGTTTGGATGTAGATTATTAAATTGTCACGACCCCAGTTCGCCCTCCGTGAATTATCGTGACGGCACCTAGTCTCTACGACTAGGTAAGCCTAAATTTGCGGAAACATAACCAACTTGCGGAAATAAAACAATTTAAAAACAGAAATAAGCAATAATAGTGTTCAAATGTGCCGCTCGGCATACACCATATATATAACTCAAAGCCAATATCCAAATCCAAGAACCGAAAACCCACGAATCACAAGCTAAGGAAAGAGAAATGCTACATAGCTCAACCCAGAATTTGTCTAATAAGAACAAAAAATACAGAAGGGCTAAATACTAGAAAGCAGGAATGGAAAGGGACTCCTCGGTCTGCGGACGCAGCAAATGTACCTCGAAGTCTCTAAGTAGTCGCCTCCCTCAAGGATGGTAGGCCTGAGAAGAAGTCCCGGATCTGCACATGAAAACATGCGCAGAAGAGGCATGAGTACACCACAGCGGTACTCAGTAAGTGCCAAGCCTAACCTCGGTTGGGTAGTGAGGAGGAAGGTCAGGGCCCTACTGAGGTTAAATAAGATACAGGGTTTAACAAAATGAATTAAACAATGTAATGAGTAATACAAATATGAAGGCAGCAGCAACTACATAAAAGGCAAGTAAAAATACAGTAAGAGAATACAGGGCAGCTCCAAAATAATAACCGGGGATCTCCCAGGATACCGTCCTGTAGCCCCCAAATATATATATCATATCCAGTGCAATCTCCCGGGTGCAGTCCCGTAGTCCAACTCATAAATGTGCCGGGGGATCTCCCGGAATGCAATTCCGTAGTCCCAAAGTAAACATACAGGGGAGCTCCCGGGATACCGTCCCGTAGTCCCTAAGTAAACATGCAGGGGAGCTCCCGGGATACCGTCCTGTAGTCCCAAAGTAAAACACAGTACAGCAACACAAGAATATTCAACAAAGCTAGATTTCGTACCAAGTAAACAGATAAGTCTAGCCTAACATGCTTCACGTATTGCAATTAAGGCAAATTGAGCAAATAGGTAATTAAGTCTACTAAACATACTTTTCTAACTAACAACAGGCTAAATACACAAATAAATGAAACGGGAGAGGGAACTCAATGAAATACTTAAATAAAAACCGAATTTTCAACAATTAGCTCAAGTACGCGCTCGTCACCTCACGTACGAGGCATTTCAAACCACGATAATAATCCTAAGGGGAAAGGTCCCCCACACAAGGTTAGACAAGCCACTTACCTCAAACAAGTGCAAGTCAACCCGAAACCACGCCTTTGCCACGAGTATCCGACTCAAATGCCCAAATCTATTCAATTAAATTTCATAGTGTAAATAACACCTCAAGCAACTGATTCTATAATTAAATTCTAAGCTAATACGTGAAATTAAGTAAAATGATCAAAACGCCCCTCAGTCCCACATCTCGGAACCGGGTAAGATTTACGTTTTCAGAAACCTCGTACTCTCACGAGTCTATACATAACAAGAATTTTTCCGCTCTGCGACCCTTTTACCGCATCTGCGCATCGCAGATGCGGCCCCTAAGCCGCTTCTGTGGTTTCCAGCCTTCCCAGGCCCCTTTCGTTTCTGCGCTCCTTTTCCCCGCATCTGCGGATCGCCTGCATCGCACCTCGGTTCCCAAACCGCAGGTGCGGAAATACCAGAAGCAGCAAGGTTCAGCAGCTGTATATACCTCGAAACTCCCCGTCAACCATCCGAATTCATCCCGAGGCCCCCGGGACCTCAACCAAAGGCACCAACAAGTCTAATACCACTCCCCAAACTTGTATCAATCCTTAAAACGCCTAAAACAATATCGAAACCTCAAATTAACCATGGATTCAAGACTAAGAACTCCAAATTTCTCAAAATTCGCTTTCAATCAAAAAGTCTATCAAACCTAGTCCGAATGACCTGAAATTTTGCACACACGTCCCAAATGACACAACGGAACTACTGCAACTCTCGGAATTCCATTCCGACCCTCGGATCAAAATCTCACAACGAACTAGAAACTTCAAAATTCGACCTTTTCGACATTTCAAGCCTAAATTAGCTACCGACCTCCAAAATACAATCCGACCACGTCCCTAAACCCAAAATCATCTAACGGAGCTAACAGAATCATCGGATATCCATTCCGAGGCCGTCTTCACACTGTTCCGACTACGGTCAACTTTCCAACACTTAAGCTCTCATTTAGGGACTAAGTGTCCCAAAACTCTCCGAAACTCAAAACCGAACATCCCGGCAAATTGAAATAAGCAGAGAAATAAACTTGGGAAAAGCAGTTAATAGGGGATCGGAGCGTAAATTCCAAAAACAACCGGCCGGGTCGTTACATAAATAGGCTGTGAATTTGTGAAAGCATTGCTTTTTTGTGTGTGTTTGCTAAGTCGTTAGTGATATTTGTTTGTTGTTAGATTGATAATCGATTGATTGAATTGATTCCTCTTATGTTATGGTATTGTTTTATAAATTGGTTCCTCTGTATATTTTCTACGGCTACTTTTCACCATATAAAAGCTCAATCGCAAATACGACATCTCAACCACAGTAGTTCAGTCGTTTGTTAAGAAATAGCTTGGGTTGTTAGCAATAGTCAGAATCCTTTGACAGTCAGTACTCACTAGTTTGTTGGTAGTAATAATCATAATGTCCAGTCTTAAAAAGTTATATAATTTATAAGTTTAATAATTCTATTCTTAAAAAGTTTATAAACCAATTTGGTGAAAATCGGCAAGTTGTCTTTTTCATATTTACATGTTTGTTCTATGATGACTATAAGTTGTTTATAAATAGAAAAATATTACATATTGATTCAGCCCCATGTATGTCACTGCAATTATTGTCGTATAGTTAAAAAGTTCACACCCTTTTAGGCTTTGCAAATTTGATGAAATTTTCAAGTTTATTTACTCTTTCTTAGTTGTGACCAGTGTGTAGCCGAAATTTCTACATCCAACTGAAGGAAGAGAATGGATCAATATTTTAATCTTTAAATTGCAATTTGTTGTAATAATAATGTGTAAACGTCGCAGATAAAAGAAGATCACTTAATAAAATATAGTCCGGTTAAACTATGTCAGTGATAAAAAAAAATCTTTGTATTAATTCGTGTGCTTCTTCTCTTGTGAAAATCTAGGTCCTTTGCGCATTTGTTCAAAAAATAACCTGGACTACTTGAAGGTTGCAGACTGAGATATAATACTGGACAGATGCTTAAAGTGAATATGTCTGATGTGCGTATGGTTTATTCCGTGTTGCTGTCTTCTTCAGGATATTCTGGAGAAGGCCCAAACTCTCTCACTGCGAGCTTTGGTAATTGATTCGATCCAGACAATTTATCTGAGAGGAGTAACTGGAAGTGTAGGATGTCTATCGCAGGTTCACTGTTTTGTGCTGTCTTTTGAATTATATGCTGGCTTTAGACAGTCACGGGGAGAACTTTTAGATAAATACTTTTTGGTCCTTGAAGTTCTTCTTCTGATAATTCAGTGGGATTTTAGCGTAATTTCAAAGGATTTTTTTCCCCCAGTTTTATGTTTTTAAAGCAGCTAAAAGGATATTTTGAAATGTCCATGCATTATACAATCACGTTTTCGGAAAATCTAAAAGGACATTTCAAGAAGTTGGCACAGAAGTTTTTTCCATTTCAGGAGATACTTTCAAAAACAATTGTCCTATGCTGGTGCCTAAATTAGTAAATAAGTCATCGAAATTTTAAGGTGAGATATCCTATCAACTTTAGATTACAATATCTTTTCACTTATAAAAAAAGATTGTACCTTTTCATAATTAGAAAAAGGATATCCGCTTGGTTCCTCCAAATAGGTCACCACCTAGCAACATGGTCGCGGTCATTTGATTTAAGGAACCTTTACCACAATGTCCATGTCTGGGATCGAACTTCATATTTGTCCTTGGTTATATTGTTTAATGGTTTATTCCTCATATTTTTTCAAATTATTAGTCTTTTGAGTTCTTTTCTTTCCCCGAAATGGAGAAAATGTTTGAAAATATGCTCCATGCTCTTCATTTTCTGACATGAAATATATTTGTAAAAAATGTTTTGGCCTAATCTTTTGTTAATGTAATACACCAATTACTTTTAATTTTTAAATTCTTCACCACTTTTGAGTGTTGTGGTTTGCATTTTGGGGCTTGCACAATGACCATTTCTGGCCAGTGAAATACTTTTCAATCAGTCAGGAACTCAAAATTAATGGGACCTGCTGTGTTACACATTTGAACTATATTTTTACACTTTAAATGTTAGAAAGGTTTATTTAATTATCTTTACCATGCCATGTGTAGGTCAATTTCTTTTTCTTGGTCTAAAGCCTGTAAATTCTTTGATTTGTAGTAGTGAGACTTGTACTTTGCTTGCATTGTGTGTTGACTTAGTGATAGCTTTATAGCAAGAGTTTACGGAGAAGTTGCCCGTGGGAGTTAGACTCCAGATTATATGATCATGGTTTGTCCCATATGCAGAAATATCAGTATTATTAATTTTGTGAGTTATATTTTGAGGTAATTCGAATGATAGAATGGATACTGGGCAGGTATTGAGTTGGAGCACATTAGCTACTGATAGATTGAGATTCTTATGATTTAAGGGCCGATGGATAAGGCTTCTAATATTTATATTTGGAGCAATCCAATTGTCAATCCAAAAGCGTATATGGGTACCTCTCGTGATATGCCATTGTAATACAATTTGGAAAATCTTCTATCCATGTATAGGATGTTTCCATAAGATTGAAGTTCGTTTAGTAGGGAGCCTAGGGGTGATAATGTATTTAGAGATTAAAAATGATGCCCAAGGTGTGTGAGGTTGGTGAAAAAGCCTCCAAGCCATACTGGCTAATATGGCATCATTTTTAGCTCTTAGCCTTTAAATACCCAGTCCACCTTGTTCTTTTGGAGTAGTTATTGTTTTCCAATTTATAATGTGAAGCCTTTTTTTCTGCGAGGTAGAAACCCATAGAAAATTCTTTTGATAGCTTTCTAGTCTATTAATGACATGAGTTGGGAGAGACATAATTTGCATTATATGATTGGTAAAGAATGGTGTTTAGAGTTGCTTTGATTAAAGTAGTATGACCTGCCATTATGAGGTGGTTCGTTTTTCAGCCTGCTAACCTATTTTTTAATTATCGACGCAAGATTCACCAGGAAGGGGATTTGACTTGTATTTATAAAGAGTATCTACCCATTACATGCCAATAGTTATTGTACATGTCTTGGCTCCTATATAACGAATATTGGGTGAATTCTTTATTAAAGTGACTACCATTTGTATATTCTTTATTTGTGTAATTAAAGAATTTTATTTCGGTTAAAAAGGAGTGGGCTATGACAAGATCCATGTGGAAGTCCGGGTGTTGAGATATTAGAATACAGGGCTAAATTATGGTCCTACTAATGCAAGTGAAACCTATGGCAAATTGTTAAGCCATAGTAGAAGAGGCGCACCAGCCCTTTTTCTCTTCTTCTTCTCACCCTGTCTCGGAGCACGGGAGTAGGCATGGCAATCCTCGTCACCTGATGGAGGCCTCATTGCGATATCCTTGAAAAGGCCTGCAAAGGAAATTGAAACGAGTAAGAACTCAGCGACACAAAAGAAACCCAAGTGTTATTCACTCAGGAAATGCATCTCACCGTGAGAATGGGCCTCCCATCGGCCCTTCGAAAGTTTGTGCCATGCGCGATCGGAATATGTATTCTGTGACACAATGCCCTCAACCCACTCCTTGAGTCAAGGGACTGCATTCGGGACTCGAGCAACAGCTGCACCACCACCGAGCACCGATAAGGAATAAGAAAAAGAGAGTAAAATGAAATGTTGGAAAAATGAAGTTTAACTTGCATTTTGTGTTCCACTTCTCGAGGAATGGCATGCAATCTGCTGGGATCAGGTCCGAGACCTCACTCGAACATAACGGCCTAGCCAGCCTCGATCCCGATCTTCATCTATGCTCGAGAAAGGGGCTTTACTAGCCCGACACGCGAGTTTGATAAGTCCCCCCGATAGAGTCAGGTACTATATAGGTGCATGAGGTGGTCGATGGTGAACGAGCATCCATCGATTTTGCTCATGAAGAACCGGAAGAGGATCACGATCCTCCAGTATGGTCAATAAGCTGTCCATTTATACAACTTGGGCACACGTTAAAGAGTAACCCACAACATGGTACAAAGCCTTAGATAGTTCTTGACCAGGTGAAACTCGATGTCTCGTTTTTCTAGGGAGCTAGTTACTCACTCCCTGCTATTTTTTTCCAGTGACAGCATTTGACGTAAGCGAGAATTTCGTTAATTAGAGCACACAGGTTGACAGTTCTTGGTGTATGCTTAACTTTGAATATACCATACGCCTTTAATTTTAAAACACGTTAGGCAGAATTTCAGCAATTATGATGATCAATAAAATATTGCCATAAATCCTGACAGATCACTCGAATTTTCAGCATTCTAACTGAAAATTCTAACGATCATTAGAATTTATGGTGCTTCAATTATTTGTATAACCAAAAATTCTAATGAGATGAATTCTTTATCACCTGTAATATTCACATACGGAAAAAAATATTATAAAGTATCTTCTGAAATTCTGATCATAATTTATTTGGCTGATTTGCCATTCCATGCTACGTAGATATTATGGAATGAATTGAAGTGATTTGGAGCTTTGAAGTCTGAGTAAAAAGCCAAGGAATTAAGCCGGGATCATGTTCGGGGATGAACGGATGATAGTTAAGAACGAAACGAAGAATGAGCGGGCTACGGCGCATTGTCTAGTAAAATGCACATAACCTTTCGCTCAGAACTCCGTTTGGGCTCCACAATATATTGTTGGAAAGCTATTTGAAACGGCTACAACTTTCTTATTTTACATTTCTGCGAATTCCCACTACCGCAAGTTTGTCCACTGGAAAATATAATACATATCCGTGGCAGATATTTCTCATTATATATATATATTATATATATATATATATATATATATATATATATATATATATATATATATAATCCACAAAAAAGGCCTTCGGGGATCGACGTTTTAGCTTAATCAAACCACCTCGATACAGTCGGGGGCTATACAGTCTAATTAGATGGTCAAGGGTAAAAGGCATCCCCTCAACCATGTTTGAGAAATACCTAATCATATAAACAATGCGCAAGAATGATGGGTAGATTTTTCCAAGCGTCACCCGATATTGTCTGCAGAAATCGAGGATCACTGGGTCTATCGACGATGAAGAGGCTTCTAGGCCTAAGGAAAGGATATGTGTATACACCGAGGAAGCCAGCTTTGTGCTTGGTTATGTCTTCTCCTCATGAAGGAATCTCCACTTGCACCGCCTCCGTCCAACATAGTCGACCCTCACTTTCTCGATTTCAGTTATTAAGTTGATATATCGAGACATGGGTTCATATCGTCCCGGAACAGAGGTGGGGTTTTCAACCTGAAGTCAGAAGATGTATCACAAGGCCCGGGAGTACACTCCTCGATACTAGGGGGAACCACCGGTTTACCTTTGGTCGTTCGAGAAGACGATGAAGCTTTTTCCTTTTGAGGAACGGTTTTAGAAGTTTTTGCCATCTCTAAAAGTGAAAGATCCAAGGGGATGGAAAATGTTGTTATAAAAGAGAAGGGAGAGTTCAAGAAATTGAAAAGGGCTAAATAAAATTTTTGAAGCACTAAGAGAATGATATCCACAAGGTTATAGGGTTGTAATTTTTAAAGATCGTTTGAATGTGCTAAGGAAGCCAAAAGGTCGGCCGCCGGCCGCCTACAATTAATGCTTCTGGGAATGTACAAAAAGCCACCCTTCAATCTCTTCAACCGCTTATATCATGATGTTGGCGTCAGCGGTTACAACACTATATTTCGATGTATAACATTAATTGTAGTAACATTGTGATCTATATCATTTAAATTATACGGTTAAATTGTGGGACCTCAATATTCATAATGTATAAACACTAATCATGATAGTGGTTCGAATATCAATGGACAAAGATGTGATTGTCACAGCCCCCATGACCAGATTATATTTTTTAGTATTTTACGGCCATAAAATTGGAAATCCGCCATTTTATATATAGAAGTATGTATATATAAATGTTTCATATGTATATACATACCATCAGTATTATTATTTTGTTAATATAGAAGTACTGATTATATGTTTTGAGTGCTAAAGTGTATTGCATTTTCATGCTTACACTAGAACGCTAAGGGTTTTTCTTAAAAACAGAAAGTAATTAAACATTAAAACAGAAAGTAAGCAACAATTTAGTAAACTTGTAACTCATCAACTCAAGGACCAAGTCAATATATTATTACATTCTCAATAAATTTAGTAGTACTACATACCTTCCCAACTCCCCAAGTTCAAAATGCTGGTAACATGAAATGCAAGTTAGAAGAATGTAACTCTAATAACATCAAGAAAAGGAACTTTCAGGTGTTAGTGTCTAAAAATTTCCAATACGTTCGCAGAAACAAAAGGTTTACATTATTTTTGAATGGAACTTGTTCGATCACACAGGTCAAGTATTTATAAACATGGCATGTCAGGTTAGCTCTCCCGTCATAAAGTACTGTTGAAGATATTGAAGGGATCAACAGAGGGGACAGTTTCATCATTAACACTCCGACCTCACCTGTATTGGATAATTTGTATCCAGATTCTTGCAACCCGATAAAACTTAACCATTATATACTTATATTAATATAATGTGTATATTAACCCGAGGTTATTGTGAATATGTAGTTAGTACCAAGGCTATTTTTTTATTCAACTATAAAAACATATGTGTAATCACAATTATATTGATTATATAATATTCACTTATATTATATGTATATAACGGATTAATACAAATTAATCAAAAACTCTATATGATCCTTATGTGTTTTCGAAATGATTCTATTAACTTGGGCTGAATGCCATGTTTGGGGCCTTGTGCCGTACTGTTACCCTCAGGGGTATTCTACTACTATCCTCACACTGTTTTGATTCGGAGTGAGGTCTCGGACCAAATCAAGTCCAATCACCATGGTAAAACTATTTAACCGGCATATATATTTTAGTCAACATTAGTGCTTTTGGGTTGCACTACATTTAAATATTTTGCCTCAAGTTAGGGAGGCCGACGAGGGAGCCTTGGTCGGGGCTTCCTGGGCAGTGGACAATGCCCTGAAGGATGTACTCGGTGTGATAGACATCTCCGAGTCCCCTTTGTTCTCTGAGACCATGTTCGTTCTCGGGGTTTCGACTTATCGGCCGAGATTGGAAGTGCCAAGGAGCTCGAAGCCGAGGCCAAAAGTTGTCTTATCCCGAGGATGATAATGACTCCAAGGGGTTGAGTAGGTCCAAGGGCGGAGGAGACCCCGAAGGTGACGAGGCGGCCCCTGGCGAAAACTAGGCCACTTAGGCTTTTTTCAGAAATTTCTGAATTTTTTCCTTTGCTTTATTGTTTATGTTTGCAAAGATTTAAATGCCTTAGCACTAAATGGTTAGGTTATGTTCGGAGGTTCGAACAAGCCTTGCATTTAACATTATTTTGTTTAATGCATCGTGGGGGTTTGGCGTGACTCGAAGTTTTTCCCCAACATACTTATAATTTCTTAGATCAGTTTGCCGAAGTATCCTTTAGAACCGGTTATGAAATTTTAAGGCCTTGATGTTTTCGTTACGGGTATCGAACGTCTTTGAATAGTTTTAATTCGGCTGTAGCCTTTTTAGTTTCGGGTGCTGCCAATTGGGCTTGTCACCCCGAGTTATCCGGACTTGCCTAAGATAATAGTCCCCGAGTGGGGATGGCCGTAGCCTTTAAGATTCTGGCGTTGCCTAATAGGTCTTGTGCCCCCGAGCTCCGATAGCCGGACCATCTGATTTTTTTTCCGGGCGGTAGTCCCCGAGAGAGAGTGATTGTTCGAACTCGGATTAAGGTGGCCCTTGGGCTCGATACCTTTAGGAGATCGGATGTAGGAAATTCCTTGAGAAATGCAAGAAAATTGTGCATAATAGTTATACACATGTACATGCTTTGTGCCAGGGCTCGCGCAGTCTATGTGGGCACAGTTCAATTGACCGTTTGGCCCTTATAATAAATCCCTTCGATCGAGACCTTTGAATCACGAAATTTCTTTCCTTGCTAAAGTCGATATCCTAGGGTAATGCCCCCCCAGTATTCGAGGTTGATCATAGAAAGAAGCCTCAGATACTGATGATGCGATCTTTGACAGTGATTCATGACCGGCCTTCTATTTTAAGTTAGCACGATCCATTGTTGCCTCGTTAAAAACCTTGCCGGAAAACCCATTTGGGACAAAACCGATTCAAGGAAAAAGAGTACAACGCGTGCTTTCAGACCTAAAATCTTTACCGCTCCTTGTTGGTTACCCAAAAGGACCCCTAAAGAGATTCAATGGGTCTCTATAGTGTTTTGTAAATTAAGCCAACTTTCCTAATCACTGTTTTTGTAGCTTGTAGTGTTTAGTTAGTTCTTCATTTGGCAATTTCTTAGATTATATTCAGTAAAATATGTTAAGTTGTGGTTAATGTAGTTGATTCCAAAAAAATTATATAAAGTTGAAATAAGACCAACGAAATATAAACCCCCAGTTTTAATTCTATTTTTCCAGGAGTGGAATATTAGTGCTAAAACCTCCCACAATTTTTTTTTCCAGACGGAGTATCAGTAGGCATCGTTCATATGGATAACGAACCCGTCCTCCTATTGTTTTTTGCTTAAATATCAAACTTTACCGGGATTATTAATAAGAGTTGTTATGGAATGATAAGTATTCTCTTTCAACAGTCTCGAGTTCGATCCCTAGGTATAAAATCGCCTTTGTTAGGGAGCATTTAAACTCAAATGTAAGACTTTCCAGCACAAACTCGAATTTAGTCGGGCCCCAATATGAGTACTTTATATAGAAGGGAAATCCAAAGAGAAAATAGACTTTGCCATGACTCCCTACAAGAAATAACATTGTTATCTTTGTGTCATTTTCTTTTTAGTTTCCCATCCGGTATCCGGTACCCGCATTGGAGCCCAACTATATCCGAATTCGCGCCATGTAGGCTCCCAGGCAATCCGGTGGTGGGGGGGTGGGGGGGGAGAGCGCTCCTTACTAAGGATTTTTCCATACTCATGGCTCGAACCAGAGATCTCTGGTTATACAAAAAAAAAAAGGTGTTATAGAGAGGTTTGAAAAGTACTATTGTGTTAGGTGAAAATCATGTAATTGTGTACTTAGAAAAGGACTAGTGTTAAGAGGTTGATATTTAACTTCAAGAAGGTATAAATTGTACAGCACTAATACAAATTTAACGTTGTTTAGTGCATTCAAATACCCATTATAGACATAAAATTTCAATGTTATGTCTAGTGTAGTGCTGTTACTCAAAATAATTATGCTTGAAAATATCCCACTAAGTTAAGTTTTACCCAAATCACATGAAAACTCCCATACTTCTTCTTCCCTAAAACACGCTCTAGTCATCTAATTAAGCAGATTAGGGTAGATTTTGTGAAAATTGCTGATGGAGATCCTTAATTTCTTCTAATTGCTCTTCTCAAAAGTCAAAACCTTCCTTATTTGGGTTTGGTGGCCATAAATTTCAATTGGGAAGTTCGTTTGCTTAGGGTTACAACTGCTAAAAACTTGTAAGTTTTCTATGAAATTTTGCTTTCCGTTTAATAACTTTACAATTTTTGCTATCTGTTTGAAAGAAACTGTTGAATATATCATAATTGTCCTATTTTGTTGCTTAGTTTCTGTAGCAAATTTCGTGAGGGGACTAGACCCTAGTAGTTATTATAGATTCTAGAGTGCAGGTTTTATTGTAGATTCTTTATTTTGCTTAAACCCAATTGCAGTTTAGAAATCCTATTTACTGCACTCTTCAATTCACCTCCAATTTCTGCGCCATCAGCAACCATCGCAATGTGCTCCTCTTTTTGTCCCCGGGTATCCACTCACATAAATTGTAAACCTTTCTCCTTTTCCCCAGCTAGTAAACCCTCTCGCTTCTTTGTTTCGTTTAAGGCTTTTTCTTCTCAAACTTCTGCTTCTACTCCCAAAAGTACATTCTTCTTTCTTTTGTTTTTTGTCCAATTTTTATAACATGTATCGAGCTTCTGTTTCTCTAGTTTGAAATTGTTTACCGTTCTCTGAAGATTAATCCATAAGTAGCGTTGGAGTTCAAGAAATTTATTATAAAATTCCTATTTGCTTTTTTGGAATAAGACATTATACCCTTTTGTTTATCTCCTTCACTAAGTGTCCAGAAAAGTAGATTATCTAAGACACAACTGGAATTTAACTAAGCCACTACATGGCTCTGGATTGCTCTCTTATTGCACTGGAATTTAAGTTGTATATTAATCACTGATACTCAAATTACACGAATTTGGGTGTGCAAACTATACTGGGTGGCTACTTCTGGTTGTACTGTGATTATGTAGCAATCTAGTAGATGTAGAAACGGATTGAGGAAGCTTTTTTCTTCTTTTGTATGCGTTTGGTGGTTCTGGAGTGGGCGAATCATTTAGTT
>NW_017672536.1:28180-31544 GCF_001879085.1 Nicotiana attenuata
TCTTCCCTAAAACACGCTCTAGTCATCTAATTAAGAAGATTAGGGTAGATTTTGTGAAAATTGCTGATGGAGATCCTTAATTTCTTCTAATTGCTCTTCTCAAAAGTCAAACCTTCCTTATTTGGGTTTGGTGGCCATCAATTTCAATTGGGAAGTTCGTTTGCTTAGGGTTACAACTGCTAATAACTTGTAAGTTTTCTATGAAATTTTGCTTTCCGTTTAATAACTTTACAATTTTTGCTATCTGTTTGAAAGAAACTGTTGAAAATATCATAATTGTCCTATTTTGTTGCTTAGTTTCTGTAGCAAATTTCGTGAGGGGACTAGACCCTAGTAGTTATTATAGATTCTAGAGTGCAGGTTTTATTATAGATTCTTTATTTTGCTTAAACCCAATTGCAGTTTAGAAATCCTATTTACTGCACTCTTCAATTCACCTCCGATTTCTGCGCCATCAGCAACCATCGCAATGTGCTCCTCTTTTTGTCCCCGGGTATCCACTCACATAAATTGTAAACCTTTCTCCTTTTCCCCAGCTTGTAAACCCTCTCGCTTCTTTGTTTCGTTTAAGGCTTTTTCTTCTCAAACTTCTGCTTCTACTCCCAAAAGTACATTCTTCTTTCTTTTGTTTTTTGTCCAATTTTTATAACATGTATCGAGCTTCTGTTTCTCTAGTTTGAAATTGTTTACCATTCTCTGAAGATTAATCCATAAGTAGCGTTGAAGTTTAAGAAATTTATTATAAAATTCCTATTTGCTTTTTTGGAATAAGACATTATACCTTTTTGTTTATTTCCTTCACTAAGTGTCCAGAAAGGTAGATTATCTAAGACACAATTTAACTAAGCCACTACATGGCTCTGGATTGCTCTCTTATTGCACTGGAATTTAAGTTGTATATTAATCACCGATACTCAAATTACACGAATTTGGGTGTGCAAACTATACTGGGTGGCTACTTCTGGCTGTACTGTGATTATGTAGCAATCTAGTAGATGTAGAAACGGATTGAGGAAGCTTTTTTCTTCTTTTGTATGCATTTGGTGGTTCTGGAGTGGGGACGAATCAATTTTAGTTTTTGGTCTATTTTATTAAGCATACAATACATTCCCGCCATCTTGTTGTCGTTAGAAAAATTGAAATTCTTTTGGACTTCTGGATATATAAAGCTCTGATAAGTAAAAGTTGAACGGGAAGATGTTGAAGTACTTGGTGTTTAACAGGATGGGCTTTTTAAGTTGATTTGACAGGGCTGCTTAGAATTGAGTCTATTTTACAAAAGCATTAAAATATCGGGGCATATCTCTTGAGCCTAGCACCTCTAGGCAAGAAGAAATTATTCTGGCAGCATGGCACCATGTTAAAACTGAAATAGGATGAACTTATTGCTTATATCAGGATTTTGTCATTGTCAACAACCTGAATTTCCTCTTATAAGCTGTCGTTTTGCATTGAGTTATCTATTTCATATGCTATTTTTCAACTAGCAGAAAGTTTAGGTGTTGCATCTTGTGTGATTGGTGTTTTAGTTTGTGTGCAGCTGATGATACTCCAGCAAGCATTGGATTTCTAGGTCTCGGAATTATGGGCTCCGCTATGGCGCAAAATCTCATAAAAGCTATGTTGCTCGGACTCTCCAAAAGTGTTGCCGCACTCGTGTCAGATCCTCCAAAAATGCACTAAATACGGAGGATCTGACACACACCCAACAATATTTTTGAAGAGTCTGAGCAACATAGCATAAAAGCAGAGTATGTTCCAATTATTCCTTGATAGACTAATTTAATGGATTTCAATGTGCTTTCATTTTGTGAACTTCATGAATCACTGGAAAACGTTTATTTTTATCTTCATACTCATCATCGTTGTTCTTCCTTAACCAGCAGAATTATGATTATCCTGAACTGGTGATCTTTCAGAAGCATGTGTTAATATGTGCATCTTTCTATATACTTGACCAGTCTAGTCAGCATCTTGATAGTAGTGCGTTGTTTTTCCAGATGGATGTTGCTTGTGGAAAATATGGAGCTGCAAAAGGAATGGGTCCAGGAAAAGGGTACGATTTGCTTTGTCTCTGCTCTGGAAACTATAAGGTTTGGACATTACTGTTGCCTCTTTAGCACTGAATGACACGTATAGAATTCTGATAAGTGGTTAGGGGAAATTTTTTGTAAGCATAACAGGGTTTGGAAGTGATTCTTTTTTTCCTGGTGTTAGATGTCTAGCATAGTTATATCTAGAAGCGTGAGGTTATGATAGTTAATGATGCAAGATATTGGAATGAGAAGAAATGCAAAGTTGCTTGTACTTTAAAGGAACTAATTACAAGTTACACCATCGTGACATGCTCTAAGTCAATCTTTCATTCATATGCAAAGTTGGTAATAAAATTATCCTAGTGATTTCATATATTTGTTAAAATAGATATTGCATTTGCTGGACGCAAGTTTCTTTGGTTGCTTTTCTATGGCTTTCATACTGCTATCTGAATTTCATTTATGGCTTTGCACTCTGGTATATGTAAATGCAGTTATGCCAGTTAAACTACGCACGAAGGCGTAATTAATTTGGATTACTTGAACTTTATTCATAAATAGGACAACCTATTATTTGACAAACTACTGATTTTTAAATTTTTCACATAATACCTTATCTATATAAGTATACAATGAATTATAGCCACAGGCAATGCATGTAGTCCAGTTATTAAGACTATCAAAAAAATAAGAATTAAGTCCAAACCATGGCCGCAAACCTTTCAGATGACAACGTGCTGTATGAAATAGTTGCTCCACTGTTGGATATCATGGGGAAGGTCTCATTCTGCCCTTCACTGAGTGTTGCGACTCTTTCCACCACCTAATATTTTCTTCCTTTATCTCAGTCAAGATTTTACCTTGGTGAAGTTGGTAATCGAGCTGCAATGAAGCTTGTGGTCAATATGGTTATGGGAAGGTTCTATTGTTGAATTCTTTCTCATCTCTTCATAGTTTTGTTCTTTCTAACTAAAGCAAATGTCAACCTTTCTTTCACAAAAAAATTTGCAGTATGATGGCTTCCTTTTCTGAAGGATCAGTACTTAGCGAGAAAGTTGGACTTGATCCAAGTGTATTAGTGGAGGTACTTCCTGATAAAACAAATAGCTTACTTTTGAGGCTGGCCCCTTGTGAATATGTTTCTTGCATCACTTTATCTTCTTGATGGTCAATAAATTACTTTGCGCAATCTCCTGTTCATTGCCTAGTCACAAATAACTCGTCTAACGATGAGAACAATATAACTAGAAACATGTTTTGTGCTCTTTAGGGTTTCTGAACTGGATTTTGGTAGGATTGACAATGTTGATAATTTCCCAAAGTATTAT
>NW_017672536.1:34366-36724 GCF_001879085.1 Nicotiana attenuata
TGTTAAAGGATAGCTTAGGTACTGCAGTTAAGGTGGAATAAAGTGTAATACTAAGTTTATACTATGTTTAGTAGACATTACGTCAACCAAACATAATATAAATATAATCCTAAATTTAATCTTGGATATCCCATTTTGTACCACCTTATTTCATCAAATTTTGGTATTATTTTATCCCACACTTCATTGGGATAAATTAGCCTAGGGATTATAATCCCGGGACTATATTCTGGTGTAATTTAGTCCGCGTACCAAACGATATCTAACAGTAAATTTTATCCGCTATAATAGTAAGTTACCTTGATAAGTAAATTTATCATTATAATGAATAAAGTTTAACGACGTTACTATTATTGTGGGGAAGTTCGG
The DNA here is from genome assembly GCF_001879085.1 of Nicotiana attenuata. Lineage (NCBI taxonomy): Eukaryota > Viridiplantae > Streptophyta > Magnoliopsida > Solanales > Solanaceae > Nicotiana > Nicotiana attenuata. Next base: position 34,736 of record NW_017672536.1, read on the forward strand.
TTATTTTAATGAGTAAAAGATTATTTCGCAACTTTACTGTTATAACGAATTAAGTTTAATGACTTTAACGTGACACAAAATATTTGTAGGTTTATTGTTATACTCCCTTTGTCCTAATTTATGGGACAGTATTCGAATATCGAGAGTCAAATGAATTACATTTTTACCATAGTTTTTTCATATACCTTTTAGATATTTTAAAATTTTAATTAATGTGACTTATACTACTTTTTACATAGTTTTTAAATATGTAAATAATATTTTGAGCTTGGTATATCTTCCTCAATGTCCAATCCTAGCCCGACCTCATTCAATGATGCTGGGTTTAGCCATTCTACAAATCCATGATATAAGGACTTTGATCTGAGATGTGTCGGAATGATTGGTGGATATTTGATATAGTTATTGGTATGGTATGATATTACACAATTACAGTTTGTAGTTTTTGCTTCTGTAGATTTACTCGACGGTTGTTGTGTGTTCGGTGATACTTTAATTAGTTAAAGAAATTACTGACTACCTCTAATTCTGCCCTTTTCTTTTCCACTCATTTTGGTTAGCGCTGATAGAACCAATATTGTTTCTTTTGTCTTGATGTTGCAGTTATTTTTATATAAACCATGCACTATAACGAAATCAGACTGGCCAGCTGGTGCTGCTAGATTTGCTGGTGCTGCTGGATCTGTCCCTATCAGTATATCAAATGGAAAGTCCCCAGTGGTTGCTATCTTGGTCACCTCTATACTCAGTCTGTCTACTGATTTCTTGGATGTTTGGGATTTCTTCATCTTCTTTACCTGCTTTCTAAGCTCCTCAATCACTGCTCCATGTGCTACAAAAGTGTCCATGAATGTCTACTGGTTCTCCAAAATCTTCTTCACTGTATTATCCACTGTTGGAGAAATACTTGGTGCAAGGGTGGATGACTGTGCTTCAACAGCACTGAATATGTCAGTCCGTTTTGCTATTGCTATCTGCAACGAGTTATTGAGGCTCGCTAGTGTCTAGGAGACACGCAACATAGATAATGGCTGAGTAGGCGTGGGCACCGGCTTCAAAGCCGATGCGGAAGGCACTGATGCTGAAAGACCTGAAGAAGGAGGTGGTGGCATAGCTGGTGCAGCATCGGAACGATCTGCGGAAGTAGATGGCATGTCAGCTGTCTCAGCCTCTACCCCGCCGGGCTCATCAGACTGGCCTGCAATAGTAGAGGGTTGACCCTTTTTATTTGGGTTTCCACCACCTATCAAAGAATACCATGAGAAGGGCTTTTTCGCCCGCACTTTGGTATAAAAATTCCTCGGCTCCACACCCGCATCCGTAAGGTACTGAGTGATAGTGTTGGGATACGGATAGGAGGTGTCACCTTGCCTGGCGAATACAAACATGTTGGCTGACATAACAACACCCATACTGATTGGGTACCCGGCCATAATAGATGCGACTAGCACTGTCCGCTAAATTTTAATATCTGTTTCATTTTGGCACGAATCTTGTCTACTACACATGAATGTCTGCCATCCTTTTGCCTCAAAGATTAGGGTTTTCCACTGAATAGGAACCCTTGATGTGATCCACAGTCGTGGTGGTTCCGAAGCTGCCAGAATCTCAACTAGCCATGGGCGAGCTGCATCGCCCATAGCCAGCTATTCCATGTATTGCACCGGCTCAACATCCTCCAGCCCTAAGTATATGTTCAAGGTGCTCTGGTCAAACCTCACTTTTAGAGTGAGAGAAAGAGTTCTAGAGGGAGGAAGCGATCTACCTGCCGAGTCGGTTTAAAATGTCAAAGTTTAACATGAATTGCTACAACCGAGATACATACAATTACATATATTACAGTTAAAAACCCCATTCACATAGTATTATTTAAATTTTTATTATGCATATATTAGTAATAGCCATACAGAGTCTTTCATTAGCTTCATCTATTACACACTATATGCTATAGTATTTATTATAAATAAATACCGTTTTATAAAATTATAT
>NW_017672536.1:41082-72794 GCF_001879085.1 Nicotiana attenuata
TTCCCCTTGGTTTTTTCTTTTGAACCAGCGCGTTTCTTTTCCAAGGCTTTTTTTTTGAACGGCGTTAAGTTAGATTTTTTTAGGACTTGAAGACTTCATAGATTAGAGGGGTAAGGTGCAGGAATGCTCTGATGTATACAACCTGCTAACATTAAACGAACTTGAGAGTGATACGTTCTAAGGACTCAATGTGTAGCACTCAATAAATTGTTGTTACACCTTAGCTTTGCTTGTAATTGCTCATAGTATGTGTTGACGACTAGTCGGCATGAGTCGTACTTGCCAAGAGTGTGTTGATGACATTACCCACATCTACTGTGCTGTGCATGTGATACCTAGTAACTTGCACTGTGGTTTTGCACAAGTCGACAATAAGTAAGTTTTGTGTCAGTCTTAGGGAAGTGATATATGCATTTCTGTTGAGCCATATATACATATATTTTACCACGTAATTTATTTTAGAATCTTATTAACCCTTTTGAGCCTGTAATCCTGTTTTCTTTTGCAACACTTATTACAGCCTACCCATTTGTTTTGAATTTAACCATCTATTAATGAACCTGTTGCACTCTATGAGACTTGAATTTATGAAACTTTGTATAAATATAACATGTGTGGTGGTTTTGGTTTGGATTTTGATGTGGAACTAATTGAATATAGGAGGAAAAGGTGCACTAATTTGAAAAAGGAAGAGCCACTTGAATTGAAAAATATCTATGTTGGATTTGTTGTAAAAGAAAAAAAAACCTGTATAAGTGTGGCTCTTGATGTTATAGTGCTTAAATAAAGTATATGGGGTAAATATAAATTGTTGATAGTGGCGTTTGTGTTTTAGAACATAGTCATAAGGGCTTACTAATGTTAAATAGTATGTATAAAGTGCTAGGGATGGTGTACACTCTTAATATCTAAAGTGTGATCCTACCCGTCCGTAGCCTACATATACACAACAGTTAAAGTCCTAATGTGATCCAGAGATTAAGAATCATTATGATGTAAGATATTAACACTAAGGGCAAGTTAGTCTGTCGTTATTGTTGGCATAATGAAATATTCTTGCTAGAGTGAGTGAATTCTTTCTATCTAATGTTCTTTGTGGCTCTGGTTTCTAATACGTTGTGGAACCTGTTACTCTCCAATATTAGTATATATTCACTCGCTCGCACCAGGAATGAACCTTAAGCAAAGTTCTCACCTATGTTTGAGTAACTTTAGAGTGAGCTATGTGTGAGGCATCGCATAGAGTTATTCATTACTTGAGTGTTCAGCTCTCACTCTTTTCTATTGTATACGTAATTGATTAGCCATCTCTCTCGATGTCTGCTTAGGTAATTCTTCATAATGCGTGTGACCATAATCGGGTATCTCGTCTGAGCATTAGGCATTAGAATAGATGCTTGTAACAATTTGCTCGAGACTAGCCAAAGCTTCACTCTCATGTTGGATAATTCACTCAATCTAATGATAAGCCCCAAAGACCACTTTTTCTTATGTAGAGTTTTTATTGTTCATAATTTGAATAGCAAAATGCTCTTATTAGTGCTTTTCATGTTTTTCAGGTTACATACATTAGAAGAAGGCTATGGAGTGGTTTTGTATCATTTATGGAAGAAAAAGAAGCCAATCGCATCAAAGTCGCCGAGTGAACCATTTGAAATACACAAACGAGGTCTGAAGGTGAACTGCTGCGGTCCCAGCGTGGGCGCGGTAGGACCGCGGTGAGCTGTCAGAGGAGATTCAGAGAGGCCGTTTGGCTGCGGTTCCAGCATGGGCGCGGTAGGACCGCGGCAAGCGACATGAACTTAAGGGACTGAAGTGCAAATTCCGGAATTCTTAGCCCAAAAACCTATTTAAATACTAGAACTCGCCCAAAGGAGGCATGTAACATTATTAGAGAGTACTTTGGCAAGAAAAACAATTGTGAGAGATCACCTAAAACATCTTTATTTCTTTTCTTCTTTATTCTCTTGCAATTCATGATTATGAATCTTTTAGTATTTGATTTACCCATTGTCATGAGTAGCTAAAAACCTTAATCTAGGGTTGTGGTAAAACCCGTTGGGGATCATTTGGTTGTTATATTAATATAGTATTGAATTGGTTGTTTATCTCTATTTGTTCAACTACGTTTTGATTGTGGTTAATTGGAAGGATCCTCAATTAGCCGTTCCTATTTATTATGTATCTGCTTGAGAGAGAGTGCATATTTAGGTAGTTGTTTGAACAACATCACTCCCGGAGTATAGGCGAGAGTCATAACCGAGGGTTTAGAGGTTGGATTAGAGATAACGATACCTCGGGTGCGATCTAAGTGAACTGTAATGCGAATCTAGCTAGCGTAGCTTGAGAGAGTGCGTCTAGTAAATTATCATAATTGCTTGAGAGAGATTTATGATAGCTGGAGAGTTCATGATTGATAGAGGCAACTAAGTCAACGCTATAAGAAACATATAACCAAGGAAATCAACAACGGGGGAAACCATTACCTTAGATATTTATTCTAATTGTTTACAATTCAAGCATAGTTAGTTTTCAGCTGTTTATTTATTTTCAATCTTGTCTTCTTGGTGATATTAAACAGATACAGCTAAGCCTTAGTTCTTTGTGGGATTCGACTCCGGACTTTTAGACCGGGTTATATTTGCAGCGACCGCTTATCCTTTTAAGGACTAGAGTTGGGCGTGATCAAACTACTTAGTCCTTCAATTCATGACTTGTTGGTCAAGTTATACTACCAAGTTCCTGAATTTTAAATTAAAACCCCAATCTAGAAGGTTCTAGGGGGTTCCAATACAGTTACTGCAGGATTCTTTCATTGTAGAATGCCTATACTACCCTTGAATTATTTCTGAAATTACTAACCTAGGCTAAACCAACCCTAGTCCTTTTGAACTTGGTCAAAAATGACCATAGTTAATCAATCAAAGGCTGGGAATTACTCAGCTATATCCAAACAGGATTTTAATTAACATAAAAACCCAAAAATTGAACTAACAATCTAAGTAACAAAAATCAAACTAAAAATCAAAATACGGGCAAACAAAAATCAGAGAGCAGGCAGGAATACTAATTAACCAAACTAAACTAAATCAACAAGAAATAAAATACTAGAACAAACAGGGAACGGGACAAAATTAATTCTAATTAAAATTCTCTAAATTGCATACTGGAGAAGAAAAATCGATAGGAACTAGACAAAAGCTAAAAAAATAAAGCAAAAAACAGTAAAAGAAAACTACAAGATGAAGATACTTACACGAATTTAAAATTAATCTTGACTGTCTTTTGAACTTGATCCCCAAATGATGTTATTTGCCTATTTTTTGCCAAAAATAAGCAAACAACATTATGAGAGGATCAAACGGTCACTGGGAAACATCCAAGCAGGCTAAAATTCCTTGAGAGCCCAAATCTGAACCCTAGATCTAGGATTCGAAAAATTCTGGCTAGGTTTGAAGGAAATTGGTTTGGGATTTGGGAAGAGGGGATTATGGTGGTCAAGGGGTGTGAATTTGGTGTTGATTGGTGGTGGCGCAACCGGACACGGCGGAGGCGGCGCTAGGGTTTCAAGGATTCGAGTCGTTTGGGTAGGATTTGAGGGAAAGGGTTTAGATCCGTAATGAGGAGGAGGAGAGGAGGCTGGGGTGTAAATTTTGGGCGATGTGGACAATCGCCGCCGGCGAAGGCGATTTCCGGCAGGCGGTTTACGGCGGGGAACGGTGGAATTTAGGGTTTGTGTAGTGGGGGTGTGAGAGACGACGGAAAGGGGGGGGGGGTAGGGGCCATTTAGACAGTTATATATTATTGATCCATCAGTTCCTGACCGTTAGATTAAGAAACCTAGACGGTCAGGATTGATTGTGCCCCTAAACGGCGTCGTTTGGCACTGGGGGGGGGGGAGGGGGCTGGACCAGGTTTCTGAGATGGGTTTGGGCCAATTTTGAGGGTGTTTGGACGGGTACATGGGTTGGTTAAGGGGTTTCGATTTGGGCTGGTATCAAAACTGGCCCAAAAAATGGGTCTTTATTAAGACCTCTACTTCTTTTAATTTTTTTTCATNGTCACGTTTGGGACATCCTCATCCCTTAGCACTATCTTTCCTTGATCTATCAAGTCTTCCACGGCTCTTTTGAAAGTCCAACAGTTTTCTGTATCATGCCCCTCAGCTCCTGAGTGATAAGCGCATCGGACACCCCGCTGATAGGAAGGTGATTCTGGGTTTTGCCTGTTTGGAGGTATGGGCTGCAGCAGACCCAATTGAACAAGCTTCGGAAATAGACTGGAGTAGGGTTCACCGATTGGTGTAAAATTTGGCCTCCTGGGTGGCTCACGAGGATGGAAGTTATTTTGTGGAGGACAGGGGTTATAGTGGTTTTGGTGAGGAGGCTGGTTTCTTTGAAATGGAGCTTGGTTTCTATTGGCTTGTTGCTGCGGTCGTGCAAAAGGTTGAGCATTCATGACCGCGTACGGTTGAGGAGCATAGGCCATGTCCTGGTGAGGGTAATAATGTTGAGGGGTTCTTGCGGGGAACATGGGTCTAGGAGCACGGTGTCTTCTTGCACCCGATGCCGCCATGGATGTTTCTTCTTTCTTCTTTCCTTCTGCTATTCCTCCAGACCCGCCTTGAATGGCTTGGGAGGTTGCTCTAATGGCTGACTGGCTCAGAATTCTGCCTGTTTTCAATCCATTCTCCACCATTTCACCAATTTTAATAGCTTCTGCGAATGGTTTACCCATAGCTGACATCATATTTTGGAAATAATCAGCTTCCTGAGCTTGAAGAAACACCGTGACCATTTCAACCTCATCCATTGGAGGCTTTACTCTCGATGCCTGCTCACGCCATTTGATTGCATATTCCCGAAAGCTCTCTGAGGACTTCTTTTTCAGATTTGCCAATGAGTTTCGGTCTGGAGCAATGTCTATATTGTACTGGAACTGTCTAACAAAGTCTCTCGCGAGGTCGTCCCAGATGTGCCAATGAGAAATGTCTTGATCCATGTACCACTCGGAGGCGATACCCACCAAGCTTTCCCCAAAGTAAGCCATGAGCAATTCTTCTTTTCCTCCTGACCCACGCAATTGATTGCAGTATTTCTTAAGGTGAGCAATAGGATCGCCATGCCCATCGTATTTCTCGAACTTCGGAGTCTTGAATCCCATAGGCAGATGCACGTGAGGGAACATGCACAGATCAGTATAGGAAACACTCTTCTGCCCGCTTAAACCTTGCATGTTTTTTAGGCTTTGCTCTAGGCTCCTCATCCTTTTTGCCATTTCATCCTGTTCGGAAGCTTTAGGAGTTTTATCCTGTCCGGGTGTGAACTTAAATGGAGGTGGCTGAGAATAAGTGTAGGTGGGGTACTGAGGAGGCTCCACTTGGTAAGTAGGTGTTTGGAATGTAAAGGCCGAAGGATCAAAAGTGGGCCTAGACAATGCAGGCTGTGTTGTGGCCGAGCATGGGGGAGCGGTGAAGATATTGGAGGCCGCCCCGGATATGAACACTTGGGGGCGAACATCAGAAGGTGTTCCTACCGAATGAGCCGGTATGGTGGGCTGTCCCAGTGAGGTATTTGGATGACTGATGGGAATATTGGAGGTACCCCCTGATCTAGGTAACAGTTCAGGAAAGCTGGGGATAGCACTTGGAGGCTCCCTTCCATTAGTCCACGCATCCCACATCTCCATGACCCGGAGACGTAAGATTCTATTTTTTTCGGCTGCTGCAGATTCGGAGGCCGGGATGCCCGAGATGGGGCTATCCTCAGGGATGGGAACTACTGGCAAGGTCATTTCCGACGACATTTCTACGTTCCCTTTTGATCTGGTAAAATACTGATGTGATGCCAGTTTACCAAAAACCAACCACCGTTTCTATAAAACCTAAGCTGGAATATGACAGCACCAAACGGTTAGTTTGAGGCAAATAACAGATAGGTAGTCGCACGTTGAGGCGTGATGCACCTATACAGTTAAATGTGTTTCTATATGTTTTGCAACAGTTGCATGCGTCATCCCGACTTTTCCTCTCCAATTTCTTTTTCTTTTGATTTCCACTCTCTTTTCCTTGCCTTTCTTTTCTTTCTTTTGGGTCTTTCTCATTTTTCTCATTTTTCTTTGTTCTCTCTCTTTTCTTTTCTTTCATTCTTGCCTTTGCCTTTTGCCATGGTTTCTTTCTCTTGGTTTTCTTATTTTCTTTCTTTTTTGTTTCTTTTCCTCTCTTGTTTTTTCTTTTATTTTCTTTCCTCCCTTTTTCTTTTCTCTTAGGGTTACGGTCGAATCTTATGGAGATTGCCTACGTATCATGACCCCGCATGAATCAGACCAAGCGTAGTTCTTGAAGATCAGGAATAAAGTAAATAAACAAACACTTTTTTTTTTTTTGATTTTGATTTGATTTTTTTCTTTTTACTTTTCGAAAGGAAGACTTATAAAGAAAGAAAGAATTTTTTTTTTCCGATTTTGATTTGTGTATTTTTTTTTTTGTAAAGAAAGATTTCTAAAGAAGAAAGAAACTTCTTCTTTTCTTTGAATTTTAACTCTTTTTTTTGGGATTTCGAAAGACAAACTTTTAAAGTAAATATTTTGAAACTAAGGAGAAAACTAAGGAAATATCCTGTGCTTATTTTTTATTCTTAAATTTCTTTTTAATGAAAGAAGAATGAAAATATTTTTGGATTTTTGATTTTTTTTTTGTAATTTTGAAAGAAGAAGAAAAATATTTTTTTTTTGGATTTTTGATTTTTCATTAATTTTTTATTTCAAAAACAAAACTCTGGCTTTGCGGATACGGCCTTTCAGTACTTTGGGAAAGAAGATTTTAAGGCTGTGCCCGCTAAACATTGAAAATGACCCAAGGTGGCTGTTCTTGCAAAAATAGCCTTCCGGCGCCCTTTTGGGGACATTCGGCTTATTTTAAGCAAGAATGGCATCACCTAACTTATTTGTGGCAAATATTAAAATTTTTGTTGTTTTTGGGGTATTTTTGAAAAAGGAAAATTGGACCCGATGGGGGTTGCCTACGTATCCCACATCCGGTGGGAATCAAACTGGCGTAGTTCGGGCAGTTTTGACAAAACCAACTATATTTTGAGAACAAAAGTTTTCTTTTTCTCAAAAATTCGGCGAGGTTTTAGAATTTTCTAAAAATACCTACCTCTCACTCTTGGTTATTCTTTCTTTCTTTCCCTCTTCTTTTTTTTTTCTTTTTTTTTTGATTTTTCTGTTCCTATTCTAGAAGCCGGTCAACATGCAAGCCGAGACAAATAAATGCACAAGTAGCACGTAAGATGCATCAGGATGGTCTTTTCATTTCAGGTCACCTGTCCTAGACGGACCCAACCCCTGTGTTTAGTCCCCTAAGTCAAATGCACATGATGCAAACAAACGTTCCTACTAGGGATCCGGCATGAGGCTTGTTATACTAGGTTCAAAACCTGGGTATTTGTTCTAGACTGTGTACCCTAGCGGACAACTCGAGTCGAGGAGGGGGCTACGTACCGGGGACCCGAAAGATCATCCGGCTTAGTAACTTGTCCGAGCCTCTTTCTTATTTCAAGGTATGACACTAACAGAATAGGGAGTCTCGACCAGCGAGCACATCCCCGAAGATAAGAAGAGAAGGGTTTCGTAACAGTTTATATATACAATTCACCAAATATCAAAGCGGTAAAGCATTTAGCACATTTAGCATGAACCATGTAGGAAAATCAGATAATAAATAAAGCCAATCATAAAAGCTACTCTAAGCTCGAATTCTTGAACCCAGAACCGAAATTCTGGGTTCGTGTCCCCAGCAGAGTCGCCAGAGCTGTCACACCTACCCCCGAAGGATAGTGTATAAGAGAGTTTTTCCAATTTAAGTGACATTATTCGAAATGGGATTATTTATTTAATCAGAGTCGCCACTTGGGATAGGTTTGGCTTTTGGTGTCCCAAGTCACCGGTTTATTTTGAATCCCAAATCGAGAAAGATTTTGACATTACTTGTGAAGTCTGCGAACCAGAAATTCTGAATAAGGAATTCTGTTAACCCTAGGGAAGGTGTTAGGCACCCGCGGATTCCGTGGTTCTAGCACGGTCGCTTAAACTATCATAATCGGCTTATTATCTGATTTTAAAACATGCTTCAACCTATAGTGCAATTTTAAATTATTTATCGCTTTTATTTAATTTTAAGGAGAATTGCAACGTTATTAAAACATATCTCGAACCACGTCACATAAATGCACCCATGGTTTTTGATATATTTTAACATCGTTGGGACTTGGATTTGGGTCACATAAATGCGCACCCGAGTTTAGGAAAGTAGATTTATTAAAATGCGCGCCTAAAGCAACTAACGTGTTGATAACTTTGCGGGAGGCCATGAAAATTCACTAAATGGCACGTTCCGAATTCCAAATATTTCAATAGAAGTAATTAAAGAGGGACACGCAATTTATGATTTTTATTTGGCGCGGCGCACCTCAAATTTATTTTAAAAGGACATTTACCTTGGCACATGGAATGCGATAAACTATTTGTGACCTAATTGTGGCTTAAATCCAATTGTTTAAAGGAATCTCAATTAATTAACTACATCCAAGTATATTAACGGCCCAATTTTAAGGCAAAACAAATCTACAATACTCCAGGCCCAGCTGTGATCAGACGTGAACTGAATTATGGGCCCTGTATTTGGGCTTAGCGCGAAAAGGCCAAAGTCCAGCTATGGACCAGGTGCAACTCAGCTTGAGGGCAACATTGAAATGAGGCCGTGGGCTTCAGCTGAAGCCATGCCCAGTGGTATATTCACAAGAGGACAATCAGTAATTTGGGCCTTCCTTATGCCTGTTTGTTTTGATTTATCTAGCCCAATGTCCCAAACACAATAGCAGATAATGCAATTCCAGGAAGCATGGAAACTAATTAGCAGACCTAAAGTATGGTTTAAATTCTGTTATACAAATTAACTAAGTAAAACAAATTCAGTTCAACAGGCATCTTGAACTCAGATCTGCTACAGCTAAAGCACATGTATTAATTATTTGACAAAACATACTGGAATATGCAAATTAATCACTTCTCTTTGTTTTCAAATGACCTACACATTTATTCGTTCACATATTGATGAACTAAAATGCTGATTCCTGGATTTTAACAGCAAATAAGACTTCAACTGTTACAACTTTATTGAAATTACTCATGGATTGGAACCTGAACAGCTACTGAAATTTTACCAAATTAACATGAATCTAAGTGCTGAAAAATTTCTAACAAACAGTCCAATTATACAGTCCTTTGAATGTCCAAATATGCTAACTAAACTAATTATCCCTATATTACACTACCAGATCTAATAGTTTGAACAAATAAAAGGAAATAACAGAATTGGATAAGAGAAACAGCTCTGGACAGCTCACGATTCAAATCATTCTTCATTCACACATTCCACAAACTCTTGCTAGTTAAGTGAATACCTGGAATTTGAACAAAACAAGAGAGAATTGAAGGTCAGCTAGGCAGCAACAACAAACAGCAACCAACAACAGTTTGAGATCAATTTTTTAGCCCAGGAAATGGTATCAAGCAGCCAGGAAATAGTTTCAAACAAACAGCAGCAACAAACACTCTCAGATTCTGCAGAACTTTTTGTTCATTTTCAGTATTACCTCTCAACTTTCAAATTTTTAGATTTTTGGTTTTGGATTTGAATTTTTGAATTTCAGATCTCTAGATCTCTAAACTTTTGAATTTATGAATTTTTTTTCAGATTTTTCTAGAACTCTCCAACTTCTAAATTTTTGAATTTCAGATCTGTAACTCCCTCAAACTTCTTTTGAATTTTTCAGATCTCTGAAACTTGTATTGTAAGGCAAGGCACTACCCTTTTATCGACAAAATTAGGGCAGCATTCAGATTTTCCTTTTGCACCCTTGCCCCCTTATTAATTTTCAGTTTTTAACTACTTAGTCCTTCAATTCATGACTTGTTGGTCAAGTTATACTACCAAGTTCCTGAATTTTAAATTAAAACCCCAATCTAGAAGGTTCTAGGGGGTTCTAATACAGTTACTGCAGGATTCTTTCATTGTAAAATACCTATACTACCCCTGAATTAATCCTAAAATTACTAACCTATGACAAACTAACCCTAGCCCTTTTGAACTTGGTAGAAAATGACCATGGTTAATCAATCAAAGGCTGGGAATTACTCAGCTATATCCAAACAGGATTTTAATTAGCATAAAAACCCAAAAATTGAACTAACAATCTAAGTAACAAAAATCAAACTAAAAATCAGAAACTAAAAATCAGAATACGGGCAAACAAAAATTAGAGAGCAGGCAGGAATACTAATTAACCAAACTAAACTAAATCAACAAAAAATAAAATCCTAGAACAAACAGGGAACGGGACGAAATTAATTCTAATTAAAATTCTCTAAATTGCATACTGGAGAAGAAAAATCGATAGGAACTAGACAAAAGCTAAAAAATAAAGCAAAAAACAGTAAAAGAAAACTACAAGATGAAGATACTTACACGAATTTAAAATTAATCTTGACTGTCTTTTGAACTTGATCCCCAAATGATGTTACTTGCCTATTCTTTGCCAAAAATAAGCATACAACATTATGAGAGGATCAAACGATCACTGGGAAACATCCAAGCAGGCTGAAATTCCTTGAGACCCCAAATCTGAACCCTAGATCTAGGATTCGAACAATTCTCGCTAGGTTTGAAGGAAATTGGTTTGGGATTTGGGAAGAGGGGGTTATGGTGGTCAAGGGGTGTAAATTTGGTGTTGATTGGTGGTGGCGCCGCCGGACACGGCGGAGGCGACGCTAGGGTTTCAAGGATTCGAGTCGTTTGGGTAGGATTTGAGGGAAAAGGGGTTTAGATCCGTAATGAGGGGGATGAGAGGAGGCTGGGGTGTAAATTTTGGGGGATTTGGACAATCGCCGCCGGCGGAGGCGATTTCCGGCCGGCGGTTTACGGCGGGGAACGGCGGAATTTCGGGTTTGTGTAGTGGGGTGTGAGAGACGACGGACAGGGGGGGGGGGGTAGGGGGCCATTTAGACAGTTATGTATTATTGATCCATCAGTTCCTGACCGTTAGATTAAGAAACCTAGACGGTCAGGATTGATTGTGTCCCTAAACGGCGTCGTTTGGCTTTTAAAGGGACTGGACCGGGTCGGGGTGATCTGGGCTGGGTTGAAACGGGTTTGGTTCAGGGGTTTGTTATAGAATATAAAAGTTTATTTTATATAATATAAAAAGGATTGTATTTGTTTAGTAATATCGATCTTACATAAGATATTACTAAACAAATATTGTCTAGTACGTGATTAATGGTACTATGTCAAAACCCATAACACCCAATATCGAGATCTTTATATACCCACGTTCCAGTTTGTGTATATCTCTTTCTTAGTTTAAAAGTTAATGAGTGAGTATCACAACTAAATTTAGTCAGATGTGTCAATATAACCAGAACGGTCATTATGATCGGCAATTGCGGATTTAACTACATCACCTACTGGTTGAGATTTGACGCAAGTGAAAAGAAATAGGTTCACAAATTTAACAGGTGGACAGAAATAGGTTTTACTACATTTAGAGTGAGAGAAAGAGTTCTAGAGGGAGAAAGTGATCCTCACCAAGTCACTACCCAAATCTTTGAAGATTATCAAGTAAAGTTACTAAGCTCCATCCTAAGAGGTAAGAACTTGTGCCCTAACCTTTGATTTCGAAATTCCTACTAAAATGAGTAATTAACAAGTGGGTTCATGGGTATAATGATTGATTATCTTGCATGCATGTATGATAAAAGGGTATGGGGAGATTGTGAGTTAAAAATGTAACAAATGGGGTGTAGGATGATAGAATCTCTCACAAAAAGGTCCTAAAATCACAATGCACACTTAGTGCTTGATAATGTGCCCAAATGAGCTAGAATCTTGATTATCCCTCTAATTTTTTGTTCAACTTGTAATTCTCATAAATAGATTGAAGTTGCTAGGAGTTCCGGAATTATTATAAGAATTTAAGGAAAGATCTATTGAGGTATGTATGGCTAAAAGTCTAAAACCCCCTCTTCTTAGAAATTGAGCTCCTTTGGTGTCCATGCAAATGTTGTAAGTCCGAAATTTGATTGATGTATTGCTTGTTATTTCAAATGAATTGGTGCTGGAAAAAACAATAAAACATCGAATTCTAAATCGCTGAAAAATCCTAACTCGCTGCTGCGTCAACGGTGTGCCAACGGCAGTGCGAGTGCGTCAACGGCAGCCCATCTTTTTCCCAGGTAAATTCTCTTCTCTTCGATTTACAATCGATTTACAGTAGAATCGATTTATGGTAGAATCAATTTCTATCTTGAATCGACTTCGCTGCCGAAAAACTCTAACTCGCTGTTGCGTCAACGACAATGTGATTTACAGTGTGTCGAGGCAGTACGAGTGCGTTAATGGCAACCCATCTTTTCCAGGTAAATTCTCTTCTCTTCGATTTACAATTGATTTACAGTAGAATCGATTTGCACTAAATTAACTTATCTTCTTCCAATCGATTNAATACAAATAATGAATACAGTAGCATATACTATAACATGCTATATATGTAGTTAAAGTAGCACGAAGTGTGTGCGTTATATATACACACACACTAAAATATACTGTAACAAGTTATATATACAATATAGTATTACAGTGAAGTGTCTGTGTGTGTGTGTGTGTGTCTATATATATATATATATATATATATATATATATATATATATATATATATATATATANTATATATAAGAACATGAAGCGCTAGGAACACAGGGTCGGGTTCTTTGAGGGATTGATACACTTGTATATTGATTCATCGACTTATAACCTACTCAGATGCATCGTTGAATATTAAAAACAAAACGCCTTGACTTATATCAATTAATCTGTTATAATTGATGCATCGACTTATAACCTAGTGATGAATGAATGTAATTCATATACTCTGTTATAATACAAATAATGAGTACTATTATATCAATTAATAGAATAGTTAGTTTATGCGTATGTAGTAATGTATACGATTGATCATCAATTACAATATAGTCTATGCGTGTGTATGAAATTACTCATATACATAAATATAACTTAAAAAATTCCTTTACATAGATGCTATTATAATCTATTAAAAGTAATTACCTAGTTAATATAATTTTTTGTAAAGATTATGCTTATAGTTTATAATTATTTATAATAATTTTAGTTAAATAAAATAAATATTTATAGCTAATAATTATTTTTCTTATAGCTTATAATATTTAAAAACCAAAAAAGAAAAATTATTTAATTTTTTTTTAGAAATAGCGACCAACATTGGTCGCTATTTTGGTCAAACGGTCAAAACTTAATTACCGACCAAAATAGCGACCAACGTTGATCGCTTTTTCTAATAACAGAGTCAAAAACGGGTTTACCCCCCCCCCCCTCCCCATTTCTCTTATTTTCTTCCCCAAAATTTCCCCAACTCTCTCTCAAGACCTTCTCCTCCCCATCTCTATTTCCCTCACACAAATTCCATTCCCCTACCCGCGCCACCACTGCCGTCGCCGACAACCGCCGCACCACCACTGTCGCCGCCCACCAGCTTCTGCCGCCCCTCTCTCTCTCCTTCTCCACCTAAAAAAGACCTAGGTTTTAATTATAACCTTGAATCTTTGTTATTTCTAGTTTTTTTTTTTTCAATTATTTCAATATTGTAGTTTATTGTTTCAATTCTTTGAACATTGTATCTTATTGAGGATTAGGGTTTAGGTCTTTTTTAATTAGTTTTATTAATTAATTTTATTTACTAATTAGTTTAATTAGTGTTGAATTTAGTTTAGTTAGATTTGAATTATACTTTGTATTGTTTTGATAGTTTAGTTAGAATCTAGAGTTTAGGATATGAATTGAACCTTTAGCATATGAATTGGACTTTTAGTTTATGAATTGAACTTTTAGTTATAAATTTAAATTTTAGGATATGAATTGAACCTTTTGGATATGAATTGAAATTTTAGTGTATGAATTGAACTTTTTGAATATGAATTGAACTTTTAGTTTATAAATTGAGTATTTTAGGATATAAATTCGACTTTTAGTTTATGAATTAAACTTTTAGTTTATAAATTGAAATTTTAGGATATGAATTGAACTTTTAGGATATGAATTGGACTTTTAGTTTATGTATTGGAATTTTAGTTTATGATTGAATTTTAGTTTATGATTTGAACTATTAATTTATGAATTGAACTTTTTGGATATGTCGCAGTCACAGGGATCGCAGCCATCTTCATCAGCGATTCCATCTATTTCAGACCTTCGCGTGCGAGATAGTAGCTCTGACCCCTCTACACCTTCCACACATGCCTCTGATATACATGCTTCGGACGGTGATGCTGATGATGACGAGGAGGTGCATTATGATCAATATGGCAGGATCATTATAGTCCCTGAGGGTGATGGGTAAGAGTTATTTGTTAGTTTTACGTTTATTGTTTTGTACAGTTTGTACTAAGATATTAGTGTATTTTTTTTGTTAAATTGCAGGTTCATCCCGAGTAATATTACTACGAGGATAATCACCAAAGCCTCCAGAAAGCTTTATGATGGCCCTTATGCGACGTGGAGTGAATTCCCATTCTCGCTGAAGGAGCAAATTTTCAATCAATTTAAGGTATAAATGTTATTTTAAGCAGTATAATTATTTATATTTATGATATTTCCATATAATATTTAACTTTTGAAATACAGAGCAAGTGTGTATGGGAACACCGCTAGAGCGCGGAAGTGGCTGCAAATTTTCATCACAAAGCTCGCAAGCGATTGTCGCATAGTTTCTCCAAAGCTAGAAAGTTGAACCAGAAGCCTGACTGGTTGCTTCAAAATTTATGGGAGGATTTGCAAAGGCAATGGCTTACCGCAAATTTCTTAGAGAAGAGCGAAAAAGGAAAGAAAGCTCGCGCATCTGAGAAGGGAGGCTCCTTGCACACTGGAGGTGCGATCAACCTAGGGACAATAAAAAGAAGATTGGTATGTAATTGCTGAATTTATTTTAATTTTCAAAGTATATCTATTTTGTTTATTAACTAAAATTTATGAGTTTTCAGGAAAAGAAGTTGGGGCATCCAATGAACCAAGATGAGCTATTCAAGGAGACTCATATTGTAAAAAAGAAGAAAGAAACGGATCAAGAAAGGTGGGTCGAGGGCCGAGCCTCGACTGTACATGTAAGTTTTCACTTTTCATTAAGTATTTTGATTTACTTTTATATAAATTTTGGAATACTAATTCAATGTAATTTTTCTTATAGAGTCGCTTCACAGCTGACGTGGAGAAATTCATACGCAATCAGCCACCTAATGAATCGGGCGAGCCAATCCAACCTTCGGACGAGGATGCTGAAAGAATATGGATGGATGCTGCTGGCGGTCCAAAATGGGGGAAGATATACGGGCTTCCTACTAAGAAATTCCATCGCTATAAGTGTGGAATGCAAGGAATAGGGACTTCCTCGCAAGGCGAGCAACTTAATGGGGAGAGCCGCTCGGCTATGCGGGAGACTGTGACAAAGCTCACATCCGAGCGAGAAGCAACCAAGGAAAGAGAAACGCTTAGAGATGCTCTGTACATTGGCATGCAAGCTCAGTACCATAGCATGCAAGCTCAGGTCAAAAATCTCCTATCTTCTGGAGCTTTTCCGATTCCCCGGTCTCATGAGTCATCGCCAGAGGCTCGACTTGAACGTGAGCATTCCTTCCGTCCTCCCCGTGCTCATTCCTCCCGTCCCCCCCGTGATCGTTCTTCCCGTCCTCGACGAGTAGACCCTTCTATATACCGTCTTGTTGATGAAAATTCATCAGAAGGTGATGATAACGATGTTGTACAAAACACTCCTTGACTTTTATATAATTTGAACTAGACAAATAGAACCGGTTTTGAACTAGTTGTAATAAGCGTTAACTTAGTATTGTTAGTTCTATTGAACTTTAATTTGTTGGTTTTAATGTATTTTTTGAATTGTGTTGTTGTTGTTGTGGAGATTTTGGTATTGAAATTGTAGTTTATGAATTGAATTATATTGTTATTTAGGAATTTTGGTATGCTGGCAGGTGGTGTAGCTGCCAAAACAGGCATTTTATGCCAAAATTATTACCCAGAAAAGCGACCAAAGTTGGTCGCTAACCTATTAAAAAAAAATTCTGGCAATTAGCGACCAAGGTTGGTCGCTTTTATCTAAAAAAATATTAAAAAATTAGATATTGGCGACCAAGGTTGGTGGCTAATGAACCCAAATTTTATTCAAAAAAAAATCCTGGAAATTAGCGACCAAGGTTGGTCGCTTATATATAAAAAAAAATTAAAAGTTAAAAATAAGCGATCAAAGTTGGTCGCTTATGAACCCAGTTTGTTAAATATATATTTTATAAAATAATATATATTTTAATTTATAGACCAACGTTGGTCGCTAATTGTTGAATTATAATAATTAAAAAAATATCGTAATTTAAATATACAGACCAACGTTGGTCGCTATATTTATATTATTAAAATATTCTACCAACCAAAGTTGGTCGGTATTTTATTTACACTGAACATTTGGTCATTTTACCTTAGCGACCAAAGTTGGTCGCTAAGGTAAAGGGACCACCAATATAGCGGCCAAGCCTGTTTGGACGCGTTTTGGTTGTTATATTGAGATAAGCGACCAACGTTGGTCGCTATATGTGGTCGCTTTTTACCGAATTTCTAGTAGCGTTTAAGTATCTTGGGTCAATTATTCAGGGGGGGTGAGAAGATTGATGAAGATGTCACACATCATATTGGGGTGGGATGGATGAAATGGAGACTCGCTTCTGGTGTTTTGTGTGACAAGAAGGTGCCACCGAACCTTTACGGTGAGTTCTACAGAGTGGTGTCAGACCAACGATGTTGTATGGGACTGAGTGTTGGCCAGTCAAGATCGTTGATGTCCAGAAGATGAATGTAGCAGAGATGAGGATGTTGAGATGGATGTGCGGGCACACTAGGTTAGATATGAGTATCGTGGTAAATTATGCATTTTGTTTTATTATTTCTTAAAAGATGTACAAAGTCCATAGTGGATAAGTAAAAGGGGTAATTGAAGTGGAAACTAATTAATAGTACCTTTTTCACTTCATAAATGTTTTTATTTTCCTAGGCTGATTATTGTTTAACCAACATCAAATACTTGAAATTATGATAATATATCATAAATGATCACATTAAATAAGCATGACCAACAGAAAACATAAAAAAGATAAACTACATAAAATTACATATTCTAATTTAGCAATATGATACTACTCTAGTCAGTGGTCAATATGGAAAAAATGTTATATGATAATAAAGCTAAGATATCCACTAGCTACATGTTGTGTATGTTCGACCAAAAAGATTTAGACTTTTTATTGAACTAATTAAATAAGAAAATTTGAGGCAAATTCTAGCCAAAGATAATTTACCCTAAAGAAGATAAGAATAAGCAAACATAACTGAACATAAGATTCAACTATAATAATGATTGAATCTCATTATGTAAGGAAAGGATGGTGATTTTTATAATATTAAATGATAACAAAGAATGCATAGATGAAAAAGGGTCACCATTCTTGAACAAGGTTGACCCTCCATACACTTTGATCTAGTGCAACTAATGATGGATATTGAGGATCTAAGCTTCCTATCTCCTTTCTCCTTGACAAGGAGCCAGAGATGAAGATCTTCCTTGGTCTGTAAAGATGTGTCTATCTCTGTGTGTGAATTTTTGTGTCAGCCCCCTTTTCTTCATTCTCACACTTAGTATATATATATTAGGTATTCTCATTTACACAACTGTCATTAGCCAGAGTACCTAAGCCATTTAACTATTTTACAGATTGACCCTCTCAAATACCGTAACATCCAACTCACCGCACAAATATTCTGAGTACACGACCTCGGCCTTAGCCGAGGTGCTCGTCGCTATAGCGTTGTACGAATACGACTTCGGCCCAAAAGACTTTGCCGCTCCTCTTCACGCAGATTCTTGTTTGGTCAAATTTTGATCCATACAGTTAGTCCCTCCGCCTATTGGGGTCGTCTTTTGGCAAGCTCGATGGGCGAACTCTGTCGATTCAAAAGTTGTGAGGAATCTGAACACTTTGGGCGATGGGCGAGTACCTCGTGGCGAGGTAGCGATGTGACGTTTTGAGAGCTGCATCTGACCGTCAGGTCAGTTCAGAATGTCATTAAAAACTCCTCATGCGTCATTATGGCGCATGTTCTCTATGCATTGCATCGTTTCCCATGCCCTTTCCATTTTCAAAATGGCGGCGTTTGGTTTTCCCACTCAGGGTATATATATCCCTATAAATAGGGAAAAATCTTACATTTGAATGCAGTGCTTCCCAATCGCTCAAGAGAGACTTACATTTCTTCTTCTCCTTCAGTTTCTCACATTTCCCTTTCTGTTAAAAATTCCTGTGGTCGCTACCTTTTTCCCTTTTCATTCCCGATTTTCGCAATCAAAAAAGACATGGATAGTGCATCCTCCAACCCTGATATAGCCGTTGGTGCCCTGGTGTCGGAAAACGATATATACCCACTCGAAGAGGGAGTGGCTATGGTGGAGGATGAAAGTTTTCCGACGGTGGATGAAGTGGTCCCCGCCCAGGGAAGGCAAGGACTGACTCCAATATCCCTGCTGGGGATGAGCCGGAACTTGTTCTTTCTACGATGGATGGCGCGGCGCTTGCGACATTTAAGGCCAAATGGGGAATCCCTGAGCATATCAAACTCGTTCCAGCGGGTTCTAACGTTATGCAAATACACTGCCCAGGATATTGCGCGTTCTATGCATACCCTTTTTTCATCGGATACACGCTTCCCCTCCCCTCTCTGGTTGAGGATTTCTGCCGCTTCTACGAGGTGTGTCCAGCTCAGCTTTCCCCTTATATATACAAACTCTTTTTAATGCTCATCAAGTATGCAGAATTGGCCGATCGAGGGATTTATCTCAACACCTGCTTCCCCTCTTCGTCCCCAGCTTTTCATAGGGGTACCATGCTATATCTTCATCACCGAGGCACTAAGGTCCTGGTGGTGAATGTCGCGCCCCCTTTTTCTCGCAAAATTGGGTTTCGACATTTGACAACTCCTTTTGAGAGAGTAGGGAAAAGGAATTGGTTGTTAGAGTCGCCACCTAACGGATTAAGGAGCGTTAGGTCACCTATAGCAAATAACTCAGATTATACCAATTTGCATCACCAGAGATCGGGTAAGGGCTCAAATTACCTTGAGGGGAAGGTGTTAGGCACCCTTCGAGGTCCACAACGGTGGGTCCGGGCCAAACTTAAATTATGCGAATTAGTCTAAGAAAACGAATAAACTATTTAATAAGGATGGGGGGTCCTAAATTTTTTAGCCTATAGGATCACCCCGTGCAACATAAATAATACTTCGTAACTCCCCCAAGACGGGGGTGTTACTTGATTGCTACCGACTCAACACTACACTAAGGTAGGAAGAGCGGGTTGCAACAGCTTTTTTACCCGAATAGTGGTTCAGGATCGAATTTCCACAGGGAGCTAGTAATGGAGTTGTATTGTCTGTTTAGTCTAGAATTGCAGTTGTGCTTCTAATATCACTTCAAACATCCTTGGTTTTGATTTTTATATCTACTATTATAAGACTAATGATTGAAGCTAAATTATGCTACGGGAATATTGCTAAGTTGTAATTAATATAGAGAAAGGCACCAGGGTCGTGGTATTGCCTAGGTGGCTAATTAACAGGTAGATGCTACTAAGGATAGATTGACATGTTTGGGGCTTATGCTATAACCGTTGCACAATTGTACCCACTCTCACACCTCTCGGTGGAGAGAATGATTTTGCCCAATTGGCTCTCTCGAGACCAATTGAGTAGGCCAATTAGACCAAGCAACTAGGGTTCAAGTAGGGTGATTACTCTCTCGAGGTTTAACCCGTTAACTGGGACTACCATTTCTCATGGGTCCATCTCAATTCCTTGTTGGGTCAATTTTGGGGTCATGGACTCTCTTTCTCAAGAAGAGTTAAACCCACCAAGCTAGAATCAGTGTTTGCAACCACCAATCCTTAATTAAAACCTAAAATTAACCCAAATAGCAAACACCCAATATCAATCTAGCCTTAGATGGCAACACCCATCAATTACCCACACTAGGGTTGAGCCAGAACCCTAGCTAGTGAGTTTAGCTACTCATGCTAGATGCAAAAATTAAAGAAATAGATGAAGAAGTAAATATATTAATTAATTGCTAGGAAGAAAATACAATATTGAAGAGTAAGAATGCCAAAAATGGCTAAACTAGGCGTTCTCACGAGCTCAACAGCTTTAGAAAAACCAAACTTAACCTAAAATAGAAAAAGGTTCTATTTATACTGGGCTGGAAAAATTGGACAAAAATACCCCTGCGGGGTCAGCGCGGACCGCACAAACATGACCGCGGCCGCGCTGGCTCTTGAACTCTTGGCTTCTGCTTCTCTGAAGTTGAGGACCGCGGACCGCGTAAAAATGTAGCGCGGCCTCGGTGGAAATTGGCGCGGCCACACAGAATTGAGCGCGTGCCGCATTGCTTGGAAAGGGTCAAAGCTAGGCTCTCTCAATCTCTGCTCCGCGGACCGCGTAAAAGTGTAGCGCGGCCGCGTAGCCTGACCACGGACCGCGTTGTATTAACCGCGGCCGCGTAGCCTCCCCTTGAATTTTGCCATTCTCTGAACCTCCTAGTGCGGCCGCGTTCACAGTTGCGCGGTCCGCACTAGGGCCTCTTTTCCTCAACTTCCTTGGTCTTCGACACTTGAGCAGGTTTCACTCCTTTCTGAGCTGATATTTGACTTTCGTCGCTTTGTCGATCAAACCTGCAATCAAGTGCAACTTGTGAGCGTTTTGAGACCATTTTGTAGCATTTTATGACAAAAGCGTAGGCAAGTATGGGCATAAAACACGTTAAAATCCTAACATCAACTCCCCCAAACTTAAGCCTTTGCTTGTCCTCAAGCAAACAAAATAAGACCCACCCCTTAAAGGAAAATCCACATAATTCCAGCCATCCTAAGGCAATCTCAACAAGCATCAATTAGGACTAACAATTGCCCTCAATACTAATGCATCATTAACACATTTAACTTTTGAAATACCATGGATCAAGTGTGACGCAAGAGCATCAAGAGTTGACACATTTCATCAAAGAGCTTGTCTCAATTACTTTTGTCATTGTGGAACCCAAACTCACACGTCCTCAACTCTCCCTAAGCGAACCTCACCTTTTAGGGTATTAACACACAAATCGAGGTTGATGGAGTTTCACTCATCTCTCTCAAGAAGAAGGTCACAAGTCCGGCTTTAGGTACCATATGCTTGCCCCTTATGTAAGTATCCACTAATGTAGGTTTTTCAACTCAAGATCCTATAGGGATTTTGTGGAGTCATTATGAAGGCTTTTGGGTAAGGGTAGGACATGTTTTTATTCAAATGGGTTCAATCTTCCCTTAAGCACTTCTTTTGATTCATTATGGCACAACTCTTTTGACTCTTTTGAGTATTTCACTTCTTCACAAGGGGTTAGAGAGACACATTGTTACTCTTTCTTATGCAATTCAAAACATTTCTCCTTTTCTACTTTTTTCCACACCTTTTTCTTTTCACTTTTGTTTCCTTTGACTCCCTTTTTATTCTTGATCACTTTGAATTTTCTTTTTGTCTTTTTCTTTTCTTGCTTTTTCATTGCCTTCCTTTTTCTTTTGCTTTTGTACCTTTCTACCACTTTATTTCCTTTCTTGTCTCTCCCCCCAAACTTAGACATTAGCCATTACTCAAGGAAAGATTTGGGTGCCAAGAGAGGGTAATCATTTAGAACGGGTATAGGCTTGTAGCATTGGCTCTTGAAAAAGAAAAGGTTTAAGGCTCAAAAGGGTTAACTAGGGATCATCTTTTTGGTAGGTTATGGAATTGTTCAGCTTTACATTCCGATCAAGGAGAGCCTATAATCACTTCTCAAGTCAAATTTCACCTAGGATTTCGCCTCAACAGACATTCAGGGCAAGTTCTAGACCATTGGCTCGGGACTTGGACTCACAATTAGATTCCTCACCACACACACTAAGGGATTGCTAAAGACATCTGTCACACCTCCTTTTTCCTACACCCGCAGGGTGTAAAGGAGTTTTTCCACTTAAAGGACAATCGGAACGGGATTTATTATTAAGATTTCAGACTCGCCGCTTGGGAGATTAATGGTGTCCCAAGTCAACGGTTGAATCCCGAACCGAGGAAATTATGACTCTGTTTAACAGTCCGCGATCCAAAAATCCGAGTAAGGAATTCTGTTAACCTGGGAGAAGGTGTTAGGCATTCCCGGGTTCCGTGGTTCTAGTACGGTCGCTCAACTGTCATATTTGGCTTATTTGTTTGATTTTAGTATGTGTTTTAATCTATGTGCTTTTAACTTTGAACCGCTTTTATTATTATTATTTTAAGAGAATTGCAACGTTATTAAAACACGTCTCGAACCACGTCACATAAATGCACCCGTGGTTTTTGACATATTTTAACATCGTTGAGATTTGGATTTGGGTCACATAAATGTGCACCCGAGTTTAAGAAGGTAGATTATTAAAATACGCGCCTAAAGCAACTACACGTTTGCACTTTGCGAGGGCCATGAAATTTGCTAAATGGCACACCTCGAATTCTAAGGATTAAAACTAATTAAGTGAGGGTCATGAGTGAAACTTTCTTTTATTTACATACTTTCTGGAAATAAAACTTCTCCTTTACAAACTTTACGCTTTCCACTCTATCCTTCTATCAGATAAATTCGCTTCATTGCCTTTTGAGAATTAGAATCTGTTCTTGCGGAAAATGTAATTATCTAAGATTCAAAAAATAGAATATATGTATGTGATTTTCAGACAATCAGACATTAAAAAGGAAGTTAGGAAACTACCAACATCAATGAGGTGCAAAGTTATATATTCAGATTCTCATGGTTTTTATTCCACAAAATCCTAAACCTTCTAATAGTAACTGGATGCATCAATAAAACAATGAAATTCTTGATATGCCTATTTCAAAATGGCACATGTGTAAATCCTAAATCAGACATGATTTCTATTTACCACCATGCGTACATGGCATTAAAACTATATATATATATATAACAATAAACCAAACGACCAGAACGTACTAAGTACTAAGTTTACGTGCATAGCGAAAGCGGGGACCGCAGAAGCAAATCGCCTGGGCGACAGAAGGGTTTTTAAAAATATATTTCATCCGCGACCCCCCCCCCCCCCCCCGCCCCTTCATATTTTTCCTCCATTGTTTACGTCTTAAGAGCTCTTGAACAAAAGGAAATTCGAGGTTTGACTGAGAATCACTTGAGGAAGTTCCCTTGGCCCTACATATTCGAATTTATGGTAGAAATTATCAGTGTAAAATTGCTAGAAAATTCATCAAAAACGGGTCAGACTAGGGCTTGGAAAGCTGTTGATGTTAAAAATGGAATTGGAGGTCAAACGGCTCCGATTTGTGAAACTTTAATGCACGGACTCGTGCGTGAGACGAGGAATCCGTTGGTGTGATTTTCGGAATTTTTCGAGAAGTGGGCCCTGGGTTCGGGTTTTACCAACTTTCGTGAATTTTAGTACCTTTCGAGTAACTTTGATTGGGTTATGTTTTCTTATTTAACCCATATTTAATGTATTCGTTGTGATTTTTGACTAGATTCGACGCGCGAGGAGGTCGAACGAAAAGGGAAAGGCATTGCGGACCATTCTACGGCCGGATAGAGGTGAGTATTGGTGTATATGATGGCCTGAGGTGAACCCCGGCTTATCACAATTGTGACGCTTTGTATTGGCGTGACTCGCACCCCATTGCGGGGTGCGGATTGGTATGACTGGGGAGCGAGACTTAATCCATTCCCGAACAAGAATATTTCTATTATTGGCGACTGATACGCACTGCCTGTACTGAATATTATCTGGCTTATTGCCGTTGTTTGGGGCCTTGTGCCGATCTGGTAGCATCACTTTAGAGGATGATTTGTCGATTGTGATACATGCTTTATATAACCATGATCTCAGTCCTGGTGTTTTAATTCACTGTTTATGAAACGCTAAGTCCACTTTTCCTAAGTTAAATATCAAAAAGTATATTCGTTCTTAATAAATTGGAAATTGGAAATTAATTGAATTCTGTTACGTGACTCATATGCATATTGTGGACTGAGTATGGATCGGGCTGCACGCCGCAGCGAATCTTATGATTATATTGCGTTGCGTGAAGGAGGCCCCTCCGTAGTCTGTACACACCCCCGTGAGCGTCGTTCGACGTAAATGATCGGGCTACGGCACCGTAGCGGTCATGTGCATTGCATTGCATCTTTAAATTATACTTGACTGATATATTTAGTTTTTTGCTGTTTAGTTCGTAGTTAGTGTTTGACTGTTGTTTTAGATTTGCTTGTTGGCATTTCGTGGATTTCTTATCTTCAGAACATTTTATATGCTTATTTACTCACTGAGTCATAGTACTCACTCCCTATCTCCCTGCCACCTTGTGTGCAGATTCAGTTACACCGGGGCTTAGCTGAGCAGTTCTTTGTTTCCCAGAGCTTATCAGAGTGTTGAGGTAGCTGCTTGACGTTCGAGGACCTGACTACTCTTTATTTCAGTTTTATTTATATATCTACCATTTCCAGACTTGAGTATTTTCGTTCAGGATTATTTTATTACAGATTGTTTTAGAGGCTCTAGACTCGTGACCCCAGGTCATTGGGAGCGTTTTATTCAAGACTTCGTATTTTCTCAGTATTATTACTATTATTAAATTTGGATTATTATTTCAAAACTATATAATCTCTTGTATATTGTCGGTTTGAGGTTGTACGGTTAATTTGGGAACGATTGTGGTCTGGTTGCCTAGCAATGTTGTTGGGCGCCATCACGATCGGGTTTTGGGATCGTGACAATTTTGTTGGTTTATTTGTTGTCATTTCTGTTGTTCCGGGTTATTTCAGGGTTGTAATCCGGATATTGTCTTGTGACTCAAACCCTTCTATTCCTGCATTTTTCTTGTTTGTTTAGTCGTAGTAGCTCGTTAGTGCTGTCTAGTTTGTTCCAGGGTTGTAACACCAGTCTAGTTTGCTTGTTCTTGTTGTTCAAACCGTTTCATCGTTCTGTATAAATACAATTTCCTGTTTTCTGTTATTTCTAGTCATTTTCTTTTGCTTATTTCTCTTTTCTTTCCACCAGTTCTTTTCCCTGCTGGTTCTATGACATGCCATGGACAACATAATTCTCAGCCTGATCTTTAAAAAAATGTTTTGGCCAGAGCAATGAGACCAATTTTGGAAGATGACTGGGCACTTGAGGGAAATAGAAACAGATTAGGCACTTTGAGATCATTTGAAGCCCGAACCATGTTGAAACTTGGGGCAGATAGAACATAGAGAAACCCCTATTTGAAATGCATCAAGCCGCATCAGGCTGACGGCCAAAAGCAAGTTCGCCCCCTAATTGGCAGGGGCCGTTTTATCGCTGGCGAGAGTGTTGTCCAATGGCAAACTTTGTATTTAACAGACATAAAAGGCAAGTGTGTTGAATGGCCACAATTCGATGTGGTCGAGAGGTATTATTTTCTGGTTTAATTGTATTTGTTTCGTATTGGCATGTTTTGAGACTGAAATGAGCGGAAGCATTTTGTTCTGACTATCCAAAAACACTTTATCCTTTGTTACCCCTTGAGCCTCAAGTTAATTTTCTTTTTCATTACCCTCTTACGGAAATCAGTAAAAAAACTCATAAGACACAAGCGAGGGAAATTAAGTGAAGAACAAGAGAAAAACAGTTAAAAAGAAAAAGAAAAAAGAGAAGAGAAGAGAAAAGAAAAGGAAAAGAAAAAAGAAAAGGAGAAAAAAGGAAAAGAAAAAAAAAGAAAAGAAAAAAGAAAGAGAAGGAAAAAAAAAGAAATGAAAAGAAGGAAAAGGGAAAAAGTGGAAAAAGGAAAGATCGCAACAACGGATGTAATTTATCACCTGAACCTACGTTTGACTTTGATTCCCGAAAGGGTACGTAGGCAGCCTCTCTCTTGAGGTCAGTCACACCAAAATAAAAATTCAAAAGTCCCCAAGCGAAGAAACTGGGGCAGAAGTTGTGGTTGTTAATGTGAGAAATCGGATTCCGAAAGTTGGTATAATTTTGAAACCCGATGTTGAATTGTTTTGAAGCCTTTGATACCCTTTCTTCTAACCCTATCCCAAAGCCCAAATTACGGTCCAAAGAAAGACCCTTCCGATCAGTCTTCAAGAAGTGCCAAGACGAGCAGCAGAAGTTGATTCATGGCAGGAGCAACACTCCCGGTACAAAGCAGAATAAATAAGAAAAATGAGAGAGTTCTTATTGGTGGAAAACCCTCACGGCACCATAGGCAAAGTGAGTTGAAGAGAAATCAAAAATGAGAGAGAGTCTTATTGTGAAAACCTTTCATGGACACCTTGAGGCGACTGTAAGTTGAGAGAAGAACGAAATGAGAGAGCTTGATGTGAAAACCCTTCGGGCACTATAAGTCGAATAAGGAATTGGTGAATCAGATTGGCATAAGGCGGGAGCATTGAAGCCCAGTTTCATGTTTGAAAAGGTTTACAACAAGAGGCTGAACATCAGATTTTGCTTTGAAAAAATATCATACAGGTGCATGTCATGGTTATTAGAGTTGGTATCCACATCCGATAGGTTTCTA
Source organism: Nicotiana attenuata (assembly GCF_001879085.1). Classification (NCBI taxonomy): domain Eukaryota; kingdom Viridiplantae; phylum Streptophyta; class Magnoliopsida; order Solanales; family Solanaceae; genus Nicotiana; species Nicotiana attenuata. The sequence goes on from NW_017672536.1 coordinate 67,889, forward strand.
CTTTGTAGTTTCTTGTTAGGGAATCATCTCTTCCATTGTCCTCTACTCTGTTCTTTTTGTTTGTTTACTTCTCTTCTTGAGTATGTCTGGTCAGAACAAGTAAGAAATGACTCAAAAATGCCACCAGCCTTTTCCAATTGCACAAAAACGGGGTCTGGCTAACACATCAAAAATGTCATAAGTCAGGAAAAAAACAAAAAGCGCAATGAGCGTAGTAACAATCAACATGCTTTGGATCCTATGTGAAATACAAAGGTTTGGTACATATCAATTCAAGGAACAATGCAACAAGATTGGAAGTGCTTGTTGTGTGAACGGTCCAGAGAATTTTTCTGTGGTAAGATATGACAAAAAGGTGGTTGAACAGTGACAGCAGGTCTTCTGAGTGGAAATCAGAAAGTTATCAGGGCGAGTTGAGGAAACAATAAGACCTCGAGGCCAAGGCCAGTGATTTAAGATCATGAAATAACAACATGGCGACGATGATTGGTAAGAATCAATATGCTTTGGAAGTTATGTGAACACAAAGCATTGGTTATATGTCAATTATGAACACGCAACAGATGAAGGTTGGGTGTGAACAGATCAAATGTTATTTCCTGTATAAGATTGATAAAAGGGTGTAACCATTGACGAACCAAGACTTTCAAGCAGAAAGTCAAAAGTTATCAATGCAAATGAGGGAGCCCGAGACCTCAAGGACATGGGACCAGTGGTTTAAGGAAAGAAAAACAGCATACGCAATGAAGGGCTGACAAGTGTCCTTGCTTTGGGTTCATGGGACACAAAGGTTGTAAATGTCAGTTCAGGAGCATTCAACAGATAGAAGGTGTTGGGGTTTGACGAGAAAGAGGTATTTCTGCTGTTAAGGTTTACAAAGGAAGTTAGATAGTCAAGGAACAAGCGGGGTCCTTCGAAGAATTCGCGTTATCATGGGGAAATAAGGAGCAACGCCCTCAAAGTCAAAGGCTCACAAAACAACCCCATGGTGTTAAATTACAGATTTGTCTTTGATTGAAACAGGGGCAAGGAATTCCGGTTTGGTTCTCGGAGAACTTCTCGCGTAGGGAAGAGCAAGCACCATAACAGGTTTGACCGTAAACTCCAGGACCCTCATTGGAAAATGGACTTAGTTTAAATCTTTCAAAACAATCATGAGTAGCATAATTTAGCATAAATGTAACCCAAGGAACATAAGTTGGTTTCAAAGTTGCCTATTTAGATAGGATTAATTAGGATTGTCGAGGACCCTCTTTGAATAAATTGGGGACCACAGTTTTAAGATCTCCTTTAGATAACAAGAACTGTTGGTAGGATATGTATAATGTCAGCCGTAGAATTGGCACTCTTAAATAGACTTGAATTTGATTTTCAGGACCCTCCTGGATAATGGACGTAGTTTAAGTCTGCTTTAGATAACAAATATGTGGAAGTCATACCTTAAAAAGACATAGGTTAGATGTAAAATTGTTGTTGTTGCTAAGATAGTTTTCGAGGACCTACCCTGGCATAATAGGACCTATTTTCAAATTGTTATAAACATTTGGCCAAAATATTATTCGTTTAACACTCACATATGTGTCCAGCTACCAAACTTGGGCAGAAATTTTCTTGTTTGTCGATTTGTTGAAATTCAGGCGCCACCGGAAACAGAGAATACATTTCAAATTTGCAGCAATCAGGCCCACTTGAGAACAAGGAATACATTTCCAAATTTCAGCAAGTCAGGCCCACCTGGAGAACAAGGAATACTTTTCAAGTTTTCAGCAATCAGGCGCCCACCTGGAGAACAACGAGGAATTACGTTCATATGGTTCAGCAATTCAGGACGGCCCACCTGAGGAACAAGGGGAATACGTAAGCAAAGGGAATACATTTCAATTCAGCAATCAGGCGACCCACCTGAGAACAAGGGAATATATTTCAAGGATTTAGGAATCGAGGCGCCCACCTGGAGATTTAAGGGAATACATTTCAAGTGTCAGCATCAGGCGCCCACCTTCTGAGAACAAGGAATATATTCGCAAGAAATTTCTAGCAATCAGCGACCCCCACTGGGAGAACAAGGGAATGCATTTCGAAGTTAAGCAACAGGCGGCCACCTGGAAAAACATAAGGAATACATTTCCCAATGTTCGCAATCAGGCGCCCACCTGCAATAGAGAACAAGGGAAGTTACATAATTCAACTTTTAGCTTTCAAATTTTAGTATGTTACGGTAACAATGATGCGGCCCAGCAACCAAACTTAGGCGAAAATTCTTTTTTTGTTTGTCTTATTTTGAAATCAGACCCCGCCATGGAGAACAGAGGCATTTATTTCCAAGTTTTAGCAATCAGGAGCCCGCCTGGAAGAACAAGGCATTTGTTTCAATTTTAAGCAGATCAGGAGCCCTGCCTGAGAACAGAGGCATTGTATTTTCAAGTTTTTAGCAAATCAGCGAGCCCGCCTGGGAGAAACGGAGGCATTTATTTTCAATGTTTTAAGCAGATCAGGAGCCACCGCTGATGAGAACAGAGCATTTATTTCAACTGTTTAGCCATAGGAGCCGCCTGGGAGAACAAGCATTTATTCAAGTTTTTAGCAATCAGGCCGCCACCTGGAAGAACAGAGGCATTTATTTTCAAGTTCTTAGCATCAGGGAGCCCGCTTGGAGAACAGAGGCATATGTTTCAAGTCTTAGCAATCAGGAGCCGCCTGAGAGAAACGGAGGAATATATTTCAGTTTTGCAGTCAGGAGCCCGTCCTGGGAGATAGAGGCATATACCTTCAATTTTAGCAGTCAGGAGCCCGCCTGGAGAACAAGAGGCATATATTTCAAGTTTAGCAGTCAGAGCCCGCTCTGAAGATCAGTAGGAATAACATTCAAGTTTAGCAGTCAAGCATCACTCGTGAGAAAGGAAAAAACATGCTCAGATCACAATTCAATGTAGCAACAAAGGAGGCTCGGAAAAAATGCGAGTCAACAGTCGAGACGACCAGCGGAAGGTTGGTCACAATCCAAAATTAATAAAGAAGAGGAGAAACACAAAAAGAAGGCAAAAGTGAATCCAAATGACCGAAGTAGAGAAAGATGTGAATCTGCTTAAACATGATTGGAGTCACAAGCGTGTGTTGTTGTCCGGTTTGTCCGAAAAGCTGGAAAATGAATTAGCACCTGCAACAGGCAAGCATCAAGGTTCAGATCCAAAGTCTGCAATAAGAAACCTTCAAGACTCAAGGACAAGCTTCAGAAACCTTATAGATAGGAACTTGCTAATCTGTAAGTTTGACAGCTTAGCTAGTCTTTTCATTTTTATTTTTGATTGTAATAACAGGACCGCGGACCGGAACCTCGCAAAACGGCACCTCGACGGCTGTCTCAAACCTCGGCTTACTCCATTCACCTCACTCACTCTGAACTACACATGCTGATTCCTTTTATAGCCAAGGATAATGTAGGCAGGCTCAAATACCAGGCTCGGTCACATTTTCCCCTTTCCAGTGTTAGTCTCTTCCAAATACAGGCGTCGGTCAAAAAACCTGTCTAGTCTTTTGTCTGAAAACTCTTCGCCAGTTTTCAAAGAGGGCAGCTGTAACATTGTATTTTTGACCCTCCCCAAGATTTTTCATATTTTAGGCATGGTAATATAATTTAGGCCTAATAGCGCATTTCAATAATTTTGATGCTTGTACTTTATTTTATGACAAGAAAAATGAAAAATTACAAAAAAAAATATTTTAGTTTATGCATTTTCATAATTCAAAAAAAACACAAAAATAGTACCCCTTATTTTATCTTTATATAAATTTCGAAAACAAAAAAAATATATATTTCATGTCTAGTCAATTAATTTAGGATTAGGCTTTAGGCATTGTGTTAGTTTTTGTATTCTTATTTTAAAATATACAAAATAAATTAAAAAAAAAGAGTCATTGTGTAGTTCTAGGGCACCCTTCTAGATCTTCTTGGGATAAAAAATAAATAAAAAACCCTAAGGGACTTAATACAAAAACACTAGGGACTAATTGACAAATACCACAAAATTACACCTAGACCTAGGCTCTACCTATAATAATACTTTAAAAAAATCTGAAAGGGGAGCTGCCAATAACCAAGAACCCCACCCCCCTTATTTTCATCTTCCTCACCCATCTTGTCACAAGAACGTAGCAGTCTAAAGCACCCCTTCCCCCATCTGAAAAATTTCCCTCATCTTCTTCATGGTTTCAGCCGCTGAACACACACGCACACACAGCAGAGGATGACTGCTCGCTATTACCAATGAGAAAACATTTAAGATGTTCATCTTCTTTCGCTCAGGTTTCATTTTGAAGAAGTAAATCGCAGCAGAAAGAGATAGAGTCTCTTTTGTTTGTCTGTTTTGAGGTTGAGTTCATTGTTGGAACTCGTTTGTTTAAATCTGTCGAAGCTCTGTTCGTTTTGTGCTCGTTCTAGGTTGGAGATTTCCGGCGAGGTTTTCCGTTTTGTGGCTTCTAAAATTCAGCGAGTTTAAGCTTAACATAATATTCCGAGGTTGCCGGAGGCGTCGAGGTACTATCGTTTGGTTTCGGTTCGTTTTCATGACTTCGTTTGAAGCTGTATTGATTTCTGACTGCTAATCCGCTTCGTTCAATCCGTTAAAATTGCTGCATTTCAATTAATTGCGAAGCTAATTCCAGGTTACTTCTAATCTCCTTCATTTTCGTTTTGGATCTGATATTTGTTTGTAGCTGTTGCCACTGCTATTTTAGACAATGAGTTTGAATTTACGTCATTGCGTTTTGATTGACGTTTGTGGTTGTAGCTGTTGCACTCTATTTTTAGGATAAGTTTGAATTTCACGAGCTACTGAGGGGTGTGATTGGTTAACTTATTGGACCGTTTAGATACTAGTATTACTTTTACAGTCAGTTTAGGCTCAAT
>NW_017672536.1:72819-96651 GCF_001879085.1 Nicotiana attenuata
GCAGCAGAATAGGTGCAGAACCAGCAATGCAGACCACAAAACGTGACAGCGTCCGCGTTAGGGGCACCGCGGACCGCACAAAATTGTATCGCGGTCCGCGTTGGGCAAAGGCCCAAAATATACCTCCTCTGAATCTCCCACCGCGGTCCGCACAAAAATGTAAAGCGGCCGCGGTGGTCCAGCGCGGACCGCACTAACATGAATGCGGCCGCACTGGAGGCAATTACCTTTCAGTCACCAAGGCACCGCGGTCCGCACAAAATTGTAACGCGGACCGCGTTAGGGCAGCGCGGTCGCGCAAAAATGACCGCGGACCGCGCTGAACTAGAGTTTCCGGGTACTAAAATAGGGGTGCAGATTTTTCCATTCTTGTACAAGTTATTACACCTACTTTGTCCCTACTCAGTTCACCCATTAAGCAAACAAGATTTGGTGCATTACCCTAGTTTTAAACCAACCTAGTCTAACAGTTAAATAAAAAGAAGAAGCTAAACTACTGAACATGCTATAAAAAATGAAAATAAGAAATTTAATTAATCACAAGTGCATGAAATGTTACCAAGTTTATGAGGATTGAGTGCAAGTAGCCCAAGAAGGTAGAAAAGTAGTCTTAGAAGAGGATGAACAATATCTTAGAGCTCTAGGGGTTGAAAATGCGAAAAGGGTAAAATGAAGCCCTAGGGCCCTATTCATAGATAAACTGGGGGCCCCACACTCACCTACCAGCGCGGTCGCACAAAAGTGACTGCGGTCCGCGCTGGGTTTCAAAGTCCGAAGTTTCAGAAGGCAACCCACGCGGCCACGTTGGAGTGCACCGCGGACGCGAAGGTCCACCACGGACCACACAAATGTGACCGCGACCGCATTCCACGCCCTTCAGAAGACTTGAATCGATGTTAAATACTCCCAAAACTCATGCAATTAGTGACATGCTAGTGCGGACCGCACAAAAGTGCACCGTGGTCCGCACTGGCTACTTCAGAGACTACCAGTGTTTTTCCTTTGTTTTGCACTGCTTCAACACAATCCCTGCAACATCTCACAAACAATTAGCTCAAAAATCCTAATGTACAAAGAAAATTAAAGAGAAAGAAAAAGACATGGGTTGCCTCCCAAGAAGCGCCTGATTTAACGTCGCGGCACGACGCATATTACCATCACATCACTTCAAATGAATGAGTGCCACCACGTGGCTGTCATCAAACTTCCCCAAATAGTGCTTGACACGATGCCCATTGACCCGGAAAACTTCACCATTCTTGTTCTTGAGATCAAGAGCACCAAACGGAGTCACACATACAACTTCAAATGGCCCACTCCACTTTGACTTGAGCTTTCCCGGAAATAACCTCAACCGGGAGTTGAAAAGAAGAACCATATCACCAACCTTAAATTCCTTCCCCCGAGGATATTTCTCATGAAGATACTTTATCTTGTCCTTATACAAGGACGAGGTGGAGTAGGCATGAAATCTAAACTCATCAAGCTCATTAAGTTGCTCAACACGGAGATTCGCCGCAACATCCCATTCCAAGTTCAACTTTCTCAAGGCCCACATAGCTTTGTGCTCCAATTCCACCGGAAGATGGCAAGCTTTCCCAAACACCAACCGGTACGGGGACATACCAATTGGGGTCTTGTAAGCCGTCTAGTAAGCCCATAAAGCGTCATCCAACTTTTTGGACCAATCGGTCCTATTAGCATGTACCGTCTTGGACAAGATACTCTTTATTTCTCGGTTGGATACTTTCACTTGACCACTAGCTTGAGGATGATAGGGGGTGGTCACCTTGTGATTTACTCCATACTTAGCAAGCAATGAGTCGAAAGCCTTGTTGCAAAAGTGCGACCCCCATCACTAATGATAGTACGAGGGGTACCAAACCTTGTGAAGATACTCTTTTTCAAGAATGCCACAACACTACGGGCTTCATTTTTGGGCAGAGCCACAGCTTCCACCCACTTTGAGACAGTGTCCACCGCCACGAGAATATAAGTGTTCCCACAAGAGCTCACGAACGGACCCATGAAATCGATGCCCCAAACATCATAAATATCCACCTCGAGAATCGTATTGAGAGGCATCTCATCCCTTTTTGAAATTCCGCCGGCCCTTTGGCATGCATCACGCCTCTTTACCAAATCACTAGCATCTTTAAACAAAGTCGGCCAATAGAAACCACAACTCAAAATCTTTGAAGCCGTCCTCACCCCTCCATGATGGCCACCATAGGGGGAGGAGTGACAAGCCTCCAATATGCTCAATTGTCCACCTTCCGGGACACATCTTCTAATCACACCATCCGTGCAAATTTTAAACAAGTACGGATCATCCCAATAAAAATCCAAGCTATCCCGTTTGAGTTTCTTCTTTTGGTTGGAAGAGAGCTCACCCAGGACAACTCCGGTCACAATGAAGTTGGCGATGTCCGCGAACCATGGCATGTCACATATTGACACAGAAAGAAGTTGCTCGTCGGGGAGTGCATCATTTATCTCAAGACCGTCATATGGCTCCCTTCTTCCTCTAACCGGGACTAATGGTCCGCTACTTGGTTCTCACTTCCCTTCCGGTCCACTATTTCTAAGTCAAATTCTTGAAGAAGTAACACCCACCTCATTAATCTTGCTTTGGAATCCTTTTTGGTCATCAAATATCTAAGGGCGGCATGGTCCGTGTGCACAATCACCTTGGCCCCCATAAGATAGGGCCGAAATTTCTCCATGGCAAATACAATGGCCAATAACTCCTTCTCCGTCACCGTGTAATTCCATTGAGATTCATTCATAGTCTTACTTGCATAATACACGGGATGGAACATTTTGTTAACCCGTTGACCCAACACCGTCCCCACCGCAACATCACTAGCATCACACATTAGTTCAAAGGGCAAACTCCAATTAGGTGCGGTTATGACAGGGGTAGTGGTCAACTTGTTTTTTAAGAGTTCAAAGGCCTCCATACACTTTTCATCAAAAACAAACTTGGTATCTTTCTCTAGTAGCTTGCACAATGGATTCACAACCTTCGAGAAGTCTTTGATAAACCGTCGGTAGAACCCGGCGTGTCCAAGAAAACTCCTCACCCCTTTGACAGATGTAGGGGGAGGGAGCCTCGAAATCACCTCAATTTTCGCCTTATCAACCTCAATCCCATGTTTTGAAATCTTGTGGCCCAACACTATACCTTCTTCAACCATAAAATAGCATTTTTTCCAATTGAGAACTAGGTTAGTTTCTTCACAACGAGCCAAGACTTTATCCAAATTCACCAAGCATGCATCAAAAGAGTCACCAACCACACTAAAATCGTCCATAAAGACCTCCAATATGTCCTCCACCATATCGATGAAAATAGCCATCATGCAACGTTGGAAGGTCGCCGGAGCATTGCACAATCCGAATGGCATCCGGGAGAAAGCAAAGGTACCATAGGGGCATGTAAAGGTAGTCTTCTCTTGGTCCTCCGGGGCAATTAAAATTTGATTGTAGCCCGAGTACCCATCCAAGAAACAATAGAATGCTCTCCTCGCAAGACGATCAAGAATTTGATCGAGGAATGGCAAGGGAAAATGATCCTTTCGGGTCACCTTGTTGAGTTTCCGGCAGTCCATGAAAACTCTTCACCCGATAATGGTTCGAGTGGGAATAAGCTCATTGTTGTCATTGGGCACCACCGTCATCCCTCCTTTCTTTGGCACACATTGGACCGGAGAAGTCCACGAACTGTCAGAGATTTGATAAACCACACCGGCGTCAAGCCACTTGATAACCTCTTTCTTTACCACTTCTTACATCGCCTCGTTGAGTCTTCTTTGATGTTCAAGGGACGGCCTTGCATCCTCCTCCAAAATGATCTTATGCATGCAAAATGCGGGGCTTATTCCCCTAATGTCCGCCAGAGTCTATCCTATTGCCTTTTTCGCCTTTGAAGCACCTCCAAAGTGGCCTCAACCTGCAAGTTAGTAAGGCAAGAAGAAAGAATAACTGGAAGAGTTGAATTAGAGCCCAAAAATTCATACCTGAGGTGTGGAGGAAGTGACTTCAACTCCAACACCGGTGGCTCCTCAATGGATGGCTTAGTTGGTGGAGTTTTGCGGTTTTCAAGATCCAAAGATAACTTCCTAGGCTCATATGAATATGAACCCATACCATGCAATGCATTCACACACTCCACTCCGCTAGCATCATCTTCTACATCCATGCCAAGAAGTACGGCCTCAAGAGGGTCTTCAATATTATCATGGAACTTGTGTCATCCACTATCACAGATGTGACAATGTCCACAAGTGAACACACTTCCGTGCTATTGGGTTGTCTCATTGATTTGCAAACATGGAATACCACCTTCTCATCTCCCACTCGGAATGTCAACTCACCTGCCTCAACATCAACCAAAGCCTTCCCCGTAGCTAGGAAAGGTCTCCCAAGAATAATCGGCACTTCAAAATCTACTTCACAATCCAATATGACAAAGTCGGCCGGCAATATGAATTTGTCCACCCGGACAAAAACATCGTCAATTATACCCAAAGGCCGCTTCATCGACCGGTCCGCCATTTGAAGTCTCATCGAGGTTGGCCTAGGTTGCCCAATTCCCAAGGTCTTGAAGACTGAATATGGCATCAAATTAATGCTAGCCCCCAAGTCACAAAGGGCCTTAGCAAACTCCGCACTCCCGATAGTGCAAGGAATAGTAAAGGCTCCAGGGTCTTCAAGTTTCAGGGCCATAGAATGCACTATCGCACTAACTTGGTGCGTCATCTTTGTTGTTTCACAATCCATGGAACGCTTCTTTGTGACCAAATCCTTCATGAACTTTGCATAGCCCGGCATTTGTTCAAGTGCCTCCACCAAAGGCACATTGATTGTAAGGCTCTTCATCATTTCTATGAATTTCTTGAACTGATTGTCACTCTTTTGCTTTGCTAACCGCTGAGGATAAGGTGGAGGTGGTCTAGAAAAGGGTGCCTTGGCTTTTGGCACCACCAGCTCCGGAATATCAATTATGTGCTCCCTAGATGGGTTTACGACCTCTTGAGTTTCCACCTCGGCCTCATCAATATATATTCTCACTTCCTTGTTAACATTTGTCTCAACCACATCTTCAACAATCAACAGACTCATATCTTCTTGGAACCCAACATCATCATCCACAACTCGATCTTCATTCGAGGCATGCACATCACCGCCTCTTCCGCTTCTCGTTGTGACTGCCATCACATGATTATTACCTCCCTTTGGGTTCACTACCGTATCACTTGGTAGTGCCCCCTTAGGTCGGGGTATTCAACGCTTGAGAAATTTGTCCTATTTGCACTTCTAGGTTCCGGATAGATGTGTTATGTGAAGCCAATTGTGCATCCGAGTCTTGGTTCTTTTTCATCATCTGCTCGAACATCATCTCTATCCGCCCCATATCACTTCCGGAAGAACTAGACCCTTGGGATTGAAAGGGGGGTGGATTGTTTGGTTGTTGGAACATGGGGGCCTTTGAAAGCCTTGCCCCCTACCACCATTATTCCACCCTCCTTGATTGTTATTATTGTTACGCAAATTATTGTTGTTCCCGTTCCAATTGCCTTGATTGTTACCTTGATTACCCCAATTATTGTTCTGATTGTTGTTGTTCCAATTGTTACCACCTTGTTGTTGGTTATTGTTATTCCAATTACCGCCGCCTTGTTGATTGCCCCAATTGTTTTGGGGTCGCCATTGTTGATTCCCTTGATTTCCTCTATTTCCTTGGTAGTTATTGACATATTGGCATTCCTCACTTTGATCATCATAGCACTCATTCGAATAACCACCACCATCATTGTTGTTGTCAAATTGCTCACCATTACCTTGAGGTCGTTGTTGCCCTCTTTGCCTCCTTTTCAACATAGAGACACTCTCCATTGCATTGACTTGGCGCGGGTTTCGGACTTGTTGCAATTGTGCCTTCGCCAATTGATTCATAGTTGTTGTAAGCTCGGCAATAGCTTGGCCATGATCGTTCAATTCCTTGTGCAAATGGATGACCGTGGGGTCACCTTGGGGCACATTCGCTCGGCTTTGCCATGCCGAAGACGTGTCGTCCATTTCATCAAGTACATCACATGCCTCTTGGTAAGAAAGTTTCATAAAGTTCCCTCTGGCCAATTGGTTCACAATGCACTGGTTCGTGGTGTTGATTCCCCGATAAAAGGTTTGTTGTATCATCGCCTCGGTCATGTCGTTATTAGGGCAATCCTTCACCATTGTTCTATATCTTTCCCAAATTTCGTGCAAAGGTTCCGTTGGCATTTGTTTGAAAGCTAGAATCTCATCCCGAATAGCCGCCATATGACTTGGAGAAAAGAACTTGGCAATAAATTTGTCCGCCAATTCATCCCATGTGTGGATAGAATGATTTGGAAGCCTTTCTAACCAGTCCAACGCTTTACCCCGAAGAGAAAACGGGAAAAGCCTCAATCTCAACGCATCCTCTGACACGTTTGTTTGTTTGCTGCCCCAGCATGTATCTACGAACCCCTTCAAGTGCTTGTATGCATTTTGATCGGAGGCGCCCGTAAAATACCCTCTTTGTTCGAGCAAGGTCAACATAACATTTGTGATTTGAAAGTTCCCCGCCCGGATTCGGGGAGGAACAATGGCACTTGCGTACCCTTGATTTGGAAGAACTCATGGGACTGCTCTTGGCGGTGGTGGAGGAGGGTCTAGAATAGCATTGTTGTCATTTGCGTTGGCCTAACGGCCTCTACTTGGAACTTGAGGTGCTTGAACCTCTTCGGGCTCAAGATCATCTACCTCCTCCCCTGCATTCACGTTGCCAAGAGGGTCGTTTGCATTGAGAGCCATAGTACCGGAATGATCGACACAAACAAAATTAGTAAACAAGAAGGAAAGAGAGGCAAAACACAAAACGAGCTAAACAGATAGTCAACACCGTAAGCTCCCCGGCAACGGCGCCAAAAAGTTGATCGCTGCCGACTCAACACTACACTAAGGAAGGAAGAGCGGGTCGCAACAGCTTTTACCCGAATAGTGGTTGGGGATCGAATTTCCACAGGGAGCTAGTAATGGAGTTGTATTGTCTGTTTAGTCTAGAATTGCAGTTGTGTTTCTAATATCACTTCAAACATCCTTGGTTTTGATTTTTATATCTACTATTATAAGACTAATGATTGAAGCTAAATTATGCTACGGGAATATTGCTAAGTTATGACTAATATAGAGAAAGGCACTAGGGTCGTGGCATTACCTAGGTAGTTAACTAACGGGTAGATACTACTAAGGATAGATTGAAATATTTGGGGCTTATGCTATAACCGTTGCACAATTGTACCCACTTTCACACCTCACGGTAGAGAGAGTGATTTTTCCCAATTGACTCTCTCGAGACCAATTGGGTAGGCCAATTAGACCAAGCAACTAGGGTTCAAGTAGGGTGATTACTCTCTCGAGATTTAACCCATTAACTGGGACTACCATTTCTCATGGGTCCATCCCAATTCCTTGTTGGGTCAATTTTGGGGTCATGGACTCTCTTTCTCAAGAAGAATTAAACCCACAAAGCTAAAATCAGTGTTTGCAACCACCAATCCTTAATTAAAACCTAAAATTAACCCAAATAGCAAACACCCAATATCAACCTAACCTTAGATGGCAACACCCATCAATTACCCACACTAGGGTTGAGCCACAACCCTAGTTAGTGAGTTTAGCTACTCATGCTAGATGCAAAAATTAAAGAAATAGATGAAGAAATAAACATATTAATTAATTGCTAGGAAGAAAATACAATATTGAAGAGTAAGAATGCCAAAAATGGCTAAACTAGGCGTTCTCACGAGCTCAGCAGCTTCAGAAAAACCAAACTTAACCTAAAACAGAAAAAGGTTCTATTTATACTGGGCTGGAAAAATTGGACAAAAATACCCCTGCGGGGTCAGCGCGGACAGCGCAAACATGACCGCGGCCGCACTGGCTCTTGAACTCTTGGCTTCTGCTTCTTTGAAGTTGAGGACCGCGAACCGCGTAAAAATGTAGCGCGGCCGCGGTGGAAATTGGAGCGGCCGCACAGAATTGAGCGCGGGCCGCATTGCTTGGAAAGGGTCAAAACTAGGCTCTCTGAATCTCTGCTCCGTGCATCGCGTAAAAGTGCAGCGCGGCCGCGGAGCCTGACCGCGGACCGCGTTGGATTAACCGCGGCCGCATAGCCTCCCCTTGAATTTTGCCATTCTCTGAACCTCCTAGTGCGTCCGCGTTCATAGTTGCACGGTACGCACTAGGGCCTCTTTTCCTCAACTTCCTTGGTCTTTGACACTTAAGCAGGTTTCACTCCTTTCTGAGCCGATATTTGACTTTCGTCACTCTGTCGATCAAACCTGCAATCAAGTGCAACTTGTGAGCGTTTTGAGACCATTTTGTAGCAACTTTATGACAAAAGCGTAGGCAAGTATGGGCATAAAACATGTTAAAATCCTAACTTATCATATACGCCAACAACCCATGTGCGGGAGTTAGCAGAAGGGAACTTCTCTTTGAAGTCCTTAGTTATGGTAAGTATTTTGGGAATGATGGTGCTCACCGTAGGAGGAGATCATCATTAGTGTTTTCTTTATTCTTTGAAGAACTAGACTTTCTATAAGAGAAGGCCATAGTTAGCAGAAGGAAGTAAGGGTTTCTTTGAAGAAGGAGGTTAAAGTTAAAGGTGAGTGTAGTAAAGAAAGTTTGAGAGAGTTCGAAAATTTACGAAGTACAAGAGAAGAAGATGGAAGCGTATAAGTAAAGGAATAAGCCCTTAAAATCGTGGCCATGATTACCTCAAGAACCGGCAAAAGTATTGTTGAATCGTGGGATGATGCGTGATCGGGACATTAAATGTGGAGAGACGTGCATCTAATCAAGCGTCAGAAACTTTTTAGAGGGAGTCAGTAAATCCCGCCAAGAAAGGTATATTTACCAACTTCCCAATGACACAGGATGTGCCACCAGAAAGCAGGGGGACTATCTGTATAGGGTAAAAATGGTTCATATTAAATGCTCGTATAATATAATGACACGTGGAACCAGAGATAGATGGAAAGTGAGACATGTGAAAGTCAAGACCGGGGCAGCAGTCTCGGCTGGCATCGGGAAGCCCCCGAAGGGAATGTTGCTCATGAAGACAGATGAATACCTGTTACCCGATAGCATTCAATGAAGAATATTCTGCAGTATTAAATACATAATCCGTTATAGAGAATATGACATTCATAGCCTACCATTACACATTCTTCAATGCCCCCCATAATTATCACTTAAGAAGGGTTTGATCCTAGGACCTTGTTCCTTAGGTGCCACTATAAATAAGGGTTCCAACAACCATTGTAAGGACACGAATTTTTTGATAACTTATGCTATATATTGTTCAAAGCTCAATAACACTTTATTTTCTTGCTTCTTAATATTGTTATTGCCTTCGGAAACTCTGCTCCCGGAGCCAAGATCTCTACTGTCTTATCTCGATTTCAATGCTAGTCTTACATCCTCATTTAATTTATTTATTATCTCGGGATCAAATCGACTCGCTTGTCTATAAACCGCGTATAAATTTAACTGTACCATTTTACGAGTAAATAGTATGTTAAATTTAAATATATAATAAATATGAAGAGAACTACAAACTAACGAAAAAGTTTTCTCGGTAATGAAATTAGAAAAATAGGGGAGTCCATTACTCCATTACTTATATGATCCCCAAATATCCAAAATTATGGACTAAAGTCATTTTTCTTTCGTTTGTAACACGAAAGTCACTCAACTATTCCTATTGCACATAGATGGTCACTAAATCGGAATTGTCAAAGTTTTCGTTAGAAAAATCTGATGTGCCAGTCCACATGGACGTTTTATATTTTTGGACCAAATAAAATAATTAACACTCAAATAAAACATAGAAAATTCACCCGTACACCCAACTCGACTCACTAAAAATAAAATCTTTGTTGTAAATGCATCTCTCTCCTTCTTGTAAAAAGCAGATTTCTTATTTTTTCATGGTTTTACTCTAGTTTTATATAATACTAATGGGTACGAAGTTAAGGACTAAAGACTAGAGTGACATGTGTTATTTTTTTTCTTAATGAAATGTATTCTTCTTTTTATAATTTTTCTTCTACTTTTTATAAAATAATAATGGGTACGAGATTAAGGACTAGCGTGAAACTATGGAAAAAATGTTACTTTTTTATAAGAAGAAGAGAGTGGCATGTGTAATAGGGACGTGTTTTAACGTTTGATTTTATTTCGGGTCAATTTTTAACTTTATCGGGTTAGGTTGGGTGTATGTGTGAAATTTCTATGTTTTATTTGGGATAATTTGGTCCAAAAATTTTTAAAAAAATTATATGGACTGCCACGTCACATTTTTTCGCTGGAAAGTTTGATAATTCTGGTTAATTGACCATTTGTGTGCAAATAAGAATAGTTGGGTGACTTTCCTGTTACAAATGAAAGAAAAGTGACTCTAGTCTATTATTTTGGATAATTGAGTGATCGTATATGTCATGACCCAATTCTCCTATAGGCCGTGATGACGCCCAACGTCGCCGCTAGGCAAGCCATGGGTGAATTAGTCATGTATCTATTATTTTAAAAAATTTAAAGTAGTCGATTTTGATTTTATTAAGTAAATGAGAAGTGGAATATCTAATAAAGTAAAGCGAAAACTAATGAAAGAGCTAATGCAATGAAATAAATGCTCAAAAATCATAAAGTGTCTACCAGCATGTTTCCAAGACCTGGTATCACAAGTGTATGCGCAAGTAGTTGTAACGACCCGGTGGGTCGTTTTGAGAGTATTAGCTCGAATCCCCTATTTATTGCTTCATAGGTTCTTTTTTGTGGTTACTTGACTTGCCGGGGTGCTTGGTGTCGGGTTCGGAAGAGTTTTGTAGTGAAATGGGATACATAGTCCCTAAGTTTGAAGTTTAAGTTGTAATAGTTGATCGTAGTTTGACTTGTGTGAAGACGACTCCGGAATGGAGTTTCGTCGGTTCCAGTAGCTCTGTATAGTGATTTAATTATAGGAACATATCCGAATATTGATTTGGAGGCCCGTAGGTCATTTCGGCGTTATTTGGCGAAAGTTGGAAATTGGTGGAATTTTGGGAAAGTTTACCAGGAGTGGACTTTTTAATATCGGGGTCGGATTCCGATTCTGGAAGTTGGAGTAGGTCCGTAATGTCAAATGTGTGCAAAATTTAGGGTCAACCGGATGTGATTTGATAGGTTTCGGCATCAAATGTGGAAGTTAGAAGCTTAAAAGTTCATTAGGCTTAAATCAATGCGCAATTCGTATTTTTAGCATTGTTTGATGTGATTTGAAGGCTCGACTAAGTTAGTATCATATTTTAGGACTTGTTGGTATATTCAGACGGGGCCCCGGGGCCCCCGGGTGTGATTCGGATTGAATCCGGACCAAATTGAGCCTTGAGTGATTGCTGAAGCTTGGCAATGTGTAACACCCTGAATTTTATAAATAAATTATGTGTATTTAGGTGATCTTGTTTTTATTGCTAATATTTTATCACTTTTCTTAAATTTAATTTTTCTACCTTTATTTGATTAAAAAGGCGGGGGGAGGGGGGGGGGGGATATAAATAAAAAAAAGACTTAGTATATCCTATTGGATCCCTTAAATCTATTTTGTCCCATTTGGAAAAAATAATATCTAGCTTCTACCCATTTGGGAGATAAACCTTTATACAATGCATCGTGGAGGTACTAAAATGTACCAGACCATCAAGTTCACCTTATGCAATGCATCTTGGAGGTACTAAAATGTACTAGACCATCAATGAGCACTACTGATGGAGTGGTATGAAGAAAGACATTGCAGAGTTCATTTCTAAATGCTTGGTTTGTCAACAAATAAAAGTTGAACATCAAGTCCCAGCTGGTCTACTGCAACCCTTGTCAATACATGAGTGGAAATGGAAAAGGATAACGATGGACTTTGTTTCTGGACTTCCACGCACTCAAAGGAATCATGTTGCAATTTGGGTCATTGTAGATAGACTAACTAAGAGTGCTCATTTCCTGGCATTCAAAATGAACTACTCACTAGAATGTTTGGCAGAATTATACATTAGTGAGATTGCGAGGCTGCATGGAATCCCTGTTTCTATTGTATCTGACAGAGATCCAAGGTTTACATCCAGATTTTGGTCTAGCTTGCAAGAAGCTTTAGGTTCTAGGTTGAACTTTAGTACTGATTTCCATCCACAAACTGATGGCCAGTCCGAGAGGGTAATACAAGTCTTGGAAGATATGCTTCGAGCATGTATTATTGAATTTGACGGTGGTTGGAACAAACACTTGGCCTTGATAGAATTTTCTTATAATAATAGCTACCAGTCAAGTATAGGTATGCCTCCTTATGAAGCTTTATATGGGAGAAAATGTAGAACTCCTCTTTACTGGAGTGAAGTTGGTGAAAGAAAATTGGTTGGTCCTGAGATTGTACAACAAACTGAAGATAAGGTGAAAATCATCAAGGATCGTTTGAAAATCGCTTCAGACAGACAAAAGTCCTATACTGATCTTAAAAGGCATGAAATTGAGCATCAGGTGGGAGATAAGGTATTTTTGAAGGTTTCTCTGTGGAAGAAGATTATGAGATTTGGCCAGAAAGGAAAACTTAGTCCTCGATTCGTTGGACCTTATGAAATACTTGAGAGAATTGGTGCAGTTGCATATAAGCTAGCTTTTCCACCTGAATTAGGCAAGATCTATAATGTCTTCCATGTTTCTATGCTTAGAAGATAGCGCTCTGATCCGTCTCATGTTCTTCCTATTGAGTCCACTGAAGTTAATGCTGACTTAACTATGAGGAAAAACCTATTCAAATCTTGGCTCATGAATTGAAAGAGCTTAGGAACAAGAGAATCCCCTTATTGAAAGTCCTATGGTGAAATCTTTCTGGCAAGAAAGCTACCTGCAAGAGAGAGGAGGACATGCGACTGCAATATTCACATTTATTTCAAGACTAGTATCAGGTAAATTTTGGAACAAAATTTTATTTAAGGGAGAGAGAGTTGTAACACCCTGAATTTTATAAATAAATTATGTGTATTTAGGTGATCTTGTTTTTATTGCTAATGTTTTATCACTTTTCTTAAATTTAATTTTCTACTTTATTTGATTAAAAAAAAAGGTGGGGATATAAAAAAAAAAAAAGACTTAGTATATCCTATTGGATCCCTTAAATCTATTTTGACCCATTTGATAAAAATAATATCTAGCTCCTACCCATTTGGGAGATAAACCCTTTATATTAGCAAAATCTTTGTCTCTCTCTCATAAGACATTTTCTTCTTCTTCTTCTTCTTCTTCTTCTTCTTCTTCTTCTTCTTTGTTCTAGCCCTTTTATTGAAGAACTCTCAATCCACACAAATTTTATTCTCCCACTACCATCAAGATCACATTTGTTTACATAAAAGTTTTAGTCATTATCTTCTGAATATATGTTGGAATGTTATCTTTAAGAATCAAGGTGGGCTAAGCTTATTTGAAATCCTAGGTTTAGATTTGTGGAGAAACTCTCTCAAACTCGTGGTAAGCTTCTTGTTCAATATATGTTTTGGTGAAATTATTAAGTTTGTTGTTAGAGAATTTGAGATTTTGAAAGTAAGAGATTTAGTCCCGTTTTTTAACCGGGCAGCAGTTAGTATTTTGGGCATAACTTTTTTTTCTAAAACTCGGATTGTAGTGCTTCAAATTCTGTAGAAAGATAAGACATAGATCTATGTTATGAAGACCAAAATGGTCAGTTTTTCTGTCTACTATGTCAAAGAGGGCTGAAATACAGGGCAGAGTTGCTGCCAGATTTTTAGTAAAATATCTGTGACCTATTTAGTCCCCCTTTTTGATATTCATCAGGATTTGGTTTAAACATCTTTAAATTTTAGACCTTAAGTGTGAGTTGATTACGTGTTTAAGGTACAAGAGAGATTCATTCAAGCTAAGGATCACACCTAAGGAAAATCGCTCTTTTCTTGGTTTAGAAGATCTTAAATCTCTTGATGTCGTTTGAGCTTTAGAAATACTAAAACTCCAAGGTTTTCACATAAACTTGAGTGTTTCTTTCAATTTAATTTGTTGAGATATTGTAAGTGGTTAAGGTTTGGTGAAATTTAGGTAAAATTTATTGTCATATTGACTTGATTGCTACTTTACTAGTTTACTTGCTTTGTTGCTCGAGAAAGAATATCTTGAGGCATTTTGATTTATTAGTGGTCATTGAGGGTTATGTTAAAAATCATATGGGTGTTATGTGAAGTATTTTTGAAAGATAATTTAACTCGCCCACATATAAGGATTGCTCGAGCTTCATTGCATTCTTGTTGGGATTTTATCTCTCTTGTGATAGTGACTTTGTCACTTTTATTGGCATGCTTTTTGTTTGGATCTTGACCCATATTGACTTTGGATTCACACTCCATCCTAATTATGGACTTTGTCATTTTGAGTATGGATGGGAAAGCCACTTTCAATATGTCTCTTTATTCTCTTGATAATTGAGTGACGACCCTACTTGATCTATGACTCCGATCCTTCTTGTTACTTGATTATGTTTTTATGTAATTGTATGATGCATGTGTTGGACGAATCAACTAATCGGTGGACTTTTTTGGATTATAGTTGAAAATCTTCTTGACATTCAATATTTTGAATAATGGTATCTTGAACTATTTTATGATTTGATATTTAGCCCTCTTGAGATGATTGTACCTTCGTTAAGTACTTGATGTTGATTTTAATAAGCTCATATCTGGAATTTATTCCTTGTATTCATTCCATAGTTTACTTTTCTTTCATTATGAAATGTTAGTTAAGTTTATGTGCCACTAAGCTTTATGCTTAGTGGTAGTTTATTACTATCGTAGGTGATGTGCCGGGAGATACTTAAGGATATCATTTGAAGTAGACTCTTTGGAAGATTAGATGAAGATCACACTTGCCTAGGCATATGTAATTTTTATTTGTAAACTTTTGGGGACTTGTTCATGATCCATATGATACACTTAGATATGCACTCTTGAATGATTATTGGGTCATCATACTATTATTTTGTAACTTAATCTTGGTGAATGAATTGACTATTTATGAGTGTTTATGCCCAAGTCTTGTAATTTATTAAATTTGGTACTTGAATTGAACTAGGGAGATTGTTTTTGAAGATTTAACTAGCTTTTATTTGATTGAGAGTTGAACTTTATGCTTAGTTTGAGTCTTGAATAGTGTATGAAAAAATATTCTTCTACTAGGTATTTGGTAAATTTTAAAGTGTTATTTTAACTTAAATAGATGTTGCCGTTTTTATTTTTTTATTTTATAGTTGTATCTTGAAATTTTAAAGAGATTTTTATGAGATTTTTCTAAGTTGAGATGTTGTATGTTGAAGTTTATTCATGGGCATATTTTATTTTTCTCTTTTTGCTAGTTTATTTTATTAAAAAAATATTTAAATTTATAAGTATTACATTAGTGTTTATAAGTGGCATCCTCCTAGGGGGTTGCTACACAATGTCTGGTGCAATCGCACCTGCGCACCTTGGGCCGCAGGTGCGGTACCGCAGAAGTGGCCTTCGAGCTGCACATACGCTTTTGGCTTGGCTCACATGGGATCGCAGGTGCGAGATCTTGACCGCATCTGCGAGCCCGTAGATGCGGAAGGTAGGTCATAGATGCGACATAGGCCAGGAAGGATGGAATCGCAGAAGCGGACACCCCCCGCAGAAGCGCACCTTTGGTCCGCAGAAGCGGAATGTTGGGACTTAAGTGCTTTCCGCACCTGCGATTATTTTTTCGCAGGTGTGGCGCCACAGAAGCGCCTATTGGGCTGTAGATGCGGTTTAACTGGGCAGAAAAGGCCTAAGTTCGAAGGTTTGATTTCATTATCCATTTTTGGATCTAGAGAGCTCGGATTGAGGCGAGATTTTGGGGGATTTTCAGAGAAAATATTTGGGTAATGATTCTTGACTCATTTTTTATTATATTTCACTAATCTGTCATTAATTTTTTCATTTATTTAAGGATTTGGGTTGAGAAATTGAGGGGAAAAGGTGTAAAGTTCTTAGACCGAAATTTGAGGTTTTGATCGAGGTTTTTGTATCGGACTTGAATAATTTTTATATGGGTGAACTCGTGGTTGAACGGGTATTCGAATTTTGTAATTTTTACTCGATTCCGAGACGTGGGCCCGGGTCGACTTTTTGGGGCAATTTTCTAATTTCTTGTTAAAGTAATGATTTTATTATTTAAATTAGTTCCTTATAGTTATATTTATAGTATGTAATTGCTTTTGGCTAGATTTGGGCTGTTTGAAGTAGGAAATTCGAGGGAAATGCATTCTTATTAATTGATTGAGCGGGGTTTGAGGTAAGTGACTTGTCTAACCTGGTGTGATGAAAATCCTCTTAGGATTTGGTATTGTTGTAACAATTTGTGATGTGTGAGTGCCATGTACGCGAGGTGACAAGTGCGTACATGGGCTAAATGTTGAAATTCCGGTCTTTTGCTAAGTAGTTTCCTTTTTATGCCTTAATTGAGTTATTCTAGCACGTGTAGTCATCATGTTTAGCCTAATTTCACATGTCTACGTGTCTCATCTCTTAATTGAAAATTTGTACAATTTAGTTGAATTACCTGCTTCCTTGATTTCCGTATTTGTTCTTTAACTGTAGGATTCCTTGCTTGTAATATCATTGTTTCATTTACTACGTGTTGACTTTCGTGAATGTTGTTGAGATGACTGTTTGGTTGTGGCACGAGGTTTTTTCCGTGCAGAGTGTCATTGGCACAAGGTTTCTTCGGTGCAGGGTGTTATTGGCACGAGGTTTCTTCCGTGCGGGTTGTTATTGTGGCATGAGGTTTCTGCCATGCGGATTGTTGTTGTGGCACGAGGTTTCTGCCGTGCGATTACTATTATCCTCTATTGGTTGTATTGTTTGTTGTTGTTGTTGTTGTTCCTTAACTTGTAAGATGTTCGTTCTTTTACGTGTTGTAATTGTCTTCTTATTTTCCCGTGCTGTTGCTTTTCCGTACATTCTTACCGTTTAGCACTTACTGGGTACCGTTGGGTACCGTTGCGGTGTACTCATACGATACTTTTGCATATGTCTTTGTGCAGCCCCAGGTACATCTTATCAGCCTCGATGATAGAGTGTTGGGCTGCTGCTTGGAGACTTTTAGGTATATCTGCCAGCGTCCGCAGACCTCGGAGCCCCCCTCTATCCTTATTATGTTGTCTTTTCTTTATTCTCTTAGACTCTGATGTATAGAGATATTTGGTACTTCCTTAGAGCTTGTGGCTTGTGACTATCGGGTTTTGGGAGTTGTTCTTACTCTGAGTTGCAGATTTACTTGTACATGCCGAGCGGCAATTTTCAGTTATATATTTTTGTTGATGTTGAGATTTTAGTCCTTATTTCCTTTATATTCCGCATATTGTTAGGCTTACCTAATCTTAGAGACTAGGTGCCGTTACGACATCCTACGGAGGGAAATTGGGGTCGTGACACTAGTAGAATATATAAAATACTAAGCTACTGTCTGAAATAGGGTAGACAGAAAGTAAATACAAAAGAGAGACTGCCGGTGCTGCAGAACGGCCTCAGAGAGCAGCTCACCACTAAGCCTCGGAATAACAGGGGTACACGCCGGAATGACTACCAGATGCACCTGCCTCAGATCCTGCACAATTAGTGCAGAAGTGTAGCGTTAGTACATAAACAACAAGTACTCGGTAAATATCCAGTATAACCTCGAAGAAGTTGTGACGAGGGGTCGACATCGACACTTATTATGGCCAACAAATAAAATACAGAAATTCTAAATAAGCATGGGATATGTAAATAATAATAACACAATAGCAAGCAGTGAATAAATGATTCTTTAACTGATAGTAAATTTCAAAATCTCCAACCAACACCTACTAACTCCTAACAATTTTTGTTATTAAATAAATTATAACCTCTCAAGCCATAAAATAATATCAAGTGTAATTGGGCTCCGAGTATTATCACGCACGCTTTATGCCGAGGTCGTACGGCCCGATAAAAAAATAAACTGTGTGCACTGTCGAGGGTCGAACGGAACGAACAATAGATGAATCTATTATACTGCCGAGGCGAACGGCCCGCTCCCATGAGAGTAGAGAAGCTTACCTCGCTCGCGGAAGTACTTGCGACGCGAGAGAACATGAAATTCTCAGAGTTATTATGTATTCCTCAATTCTTCCCAAAAATAAGAAATCTAAATTGGAAGTTTGCAACTTTAAAATCCTTAGTCTCAGCTCTATATAAAACAATTAATATGCATAGTAAAAATAATAGTACAATTAAAGCATGATTTGGATTTAAGACTACCCGTACATCTCATGGAATATAGCTACGCACGGACTCTCATCACCTAGTGCGTTCCTAGCTCCCCACACAAGTAATACACAACAAGATATACCTAATGCACCAACAAGTCTTTAAATATGATACGGACCTGCTCGAGCTCTCGAAACGCGTAAAACAACATCAAAACTAAAAATCACACCCCAAAACCAACTTGAATCAAATTATGAACTTCAAGTTTTCAACTTGCTCCAAACGCGCCGAATCATACTTAGACTACTCAGAATGACACTAAATTTTTCGTGAAAGTCATAAATCACCATACGGAACTATTCTCAAGCTCGGAATCCCAAAAGAACCTCAATAACACCAAATCCTAGTTAAAACAAAATTTAAAGAACTTGAAAACCTTCATTGCGCCAACTATCAATATTAGGCGCCAAAACGCTTCCGGGTCATCCGAAACCCGATCCCAACTTATGCCCAAGTCCAAAATCATCATACCTATTGGGACCGTCAAATCCCGGTTCCGAGGTCGTTTACTCAAAATGTTGACTAAAGTCAAACTTAACCATTTTAAGACAATATTAAGGAACTAAGTGTTCTGATTTCAACCCGAACCCTTCCAAACCCGAACTAACCGCCTCCCGCAAGTTATAAAACAGTAAAAACACATACGGAGAGTCTTAATTCGGGAACGGGGATCAAGAAAGCATAATAACCGGTCGAATTGTTACATTCTCCACCTCTTAAACAAACGTTCGTCCTCGAATGGGTCTAGAATCGTACCTGAAGTGCTGGATAAGTGTGGGTATCTGCTTTGCATATCCTCCTCGGTATCCCAATTCGCCTCCTCGACTGGTTGACCCCTCTACTAAACCTTTACCGTATAAATCTTCTTGGACCTCAACAAGCGAACCTATCTGTCAACAATGGCAACTGGCTCCTCGTCATAACCCAGACTCTCATCTAGCTAGACCGTGTTGTAGTCTAACACATGTGACCTGTCGGCATGATACTTCTGGAGCATATACACGTCGAAAATTGGATGAACTCTCGATAGACTGGGAGGCAAAGCAAGCTCATAAGCAACCTCCCCAACTCGCCTCAACACCTCAGATGGACCTATAAACCTTGGGCTCAACTTGCGCTTCTTCCTGAACCTCATGATTTCCTTTATCGGCAAGACTTTCAAGAGAACCTTCTCGCCCACCATGAATGATAAATCACACGCCTTCTGATCCGCGTAATGATTAGGTCGCAGCGAACTCAACCTTAGGAAGAGCGGGCACTAATACTTTTACCCAATAGTGGTATCAGGGTCAATTTCCACAGGGAGCTAGAAAGGGAGTTGGATATTTGTTTAGCCTAGAAATGCGTGTTTGCTTCTAATTGATCTTCTATCATTTTTGGATTTTTATGATTATCAACTACAATTTAACAACTACTAATTATAACTAAATTATGCTAAGAGATTAATTCTAGGTTGTATGCAAGATAGAGAAAGGCACTAGGGTCGTGGCATTTACCTAGGTGGTCAACTAACGGGTAGAGATTCCTAATACGAGAATGATGATTATGGGGCTTATGATATAACCGTTGCACGATTGCTCTCACTCTCACACCTCTCGGTAGAAAGAGTGATTTTGCCCAATTGACTCTCTCGAGACCAATTGGGTAGGCTAACATACCAAGCAACTTAGGGTTCAAGTTGGGTAATTACTCTCTCGAGGTCTTACCCGTTAATTGGGACTACCATTCTCATGGGTACATCCCAATTCCTTGTTGGGTTAACTTTGGAGTCATAGACACACTTTCTCAAGAAGAGTCAAGACTCACTAAGCTAGACTTAGTGTTTGCAACCACCAAATCCTAGTTAAAACATAAAATTAACCCAAATATCAAACACCCAACATCATTCAAGCACTAAACAATCACACCCATTAATTACCCACACTAGGGTTGAGCCACAACCCTAGCTAATAGGTTTAGCTAGCCATAATAGCAACAGAAATTGAAGAAGAAATAGATAAAATGAACATATTAATTAACTAGAATGTTAATCTACAATAATCCACGTTAAAACAAGATGAAAATGCCCAAAATAGGCTAAAACTTTTGTCTCACGAGTGCAGCTGCTCTCTGGTATCTGATTCGTTACCTAAAAATGGCAAATATTCTATTTATACTAGGTTAATAAAAACCGGACAAAAATACCCCTGCGGGGTCCGTGCGGTCCGCACGAAGTTGGCATGCGGCCGCACTGGGTTGCTTGACTTCCGAGACTTGCCTTCTGAAGATGTTGACGCGGACCGCACAATGATGGAGTGCGGCCGCATGATGACTGGCGCAGACCGCGTGAACTTGTAGTGTGGCCGCATGAGTGGCTTGTGATGGTCTCTGGACTTTTGTGGTGCGGACCGCGTGAGCTTGTAGTGCGGCCGCATTGGCTGGGCGCGGACCGCGTGAGCTTGTAGTGCGGCCGCGCCGCTTGCAATTGAGAATGCCAACTCTCTGAACTCCTATGGTGCGACCGCATGACATGATGGTGCGGTCCGCACCAAGTTCTGAATATCCTTGCTTTCATGATCTTTGACACTTGAGCAGGTTTCACTCCGTTTCGAGCTGATTTTTGACTTTTGTCATCTTGTTGCTCAAACCTGCAATCAAGCGCAACTTATAAGCATTCTGGGTTTATTTTATGGCAAATCATACATAAAGCATAGGCAAGTATTGGCATAAAACGTGTTAAAATCACAGTTATCAACTCCCCCAAACTTAAACCTTTGCTTGTCCTCAAGCAAGTAAAACAAGACCCACCCCTCAAAGGGAAACATCCAAGTAATTCCAGCTTATCCTAAGGAAGCCTCATCACGCATCAATTGGGACTAACAATTGCCCTCAATACGAATGCATCATTAACACATTTTTAATCTTTTAAGAACTATGGATCGAATGTGACACGAGAGCATCAAGGGTTGACTCATTTCATCAAGGCGTTTTTCTCAAATACCTTGGTCTTTGTGGAATCCAAACTCACACATCTTCAACTCTCCCTAAGCGAACCTCACTTTTTAGAGTAATGACACACAACCCGAGGTTGATGGATTTTTGTTTTCACTCATTTCTCTCACAAAGAAGGTCATAAGTCCAGCTTTAGGTACCATATGCTTGCCCCTTATGTAAGTATCCACTAATGTAGGCTTCCCTCAACTCAAGATCATATAGGGCTTTTGAGGAGTCTTTGTGAAGGCTTTTGGGTGAAGGTAGGATATGTTTTTGTTCATTTAGGTTCAATCTTCCCTTTAGCACTTCTTTTGATTCTTTATGGAATACTTTTTGACTCATTTGAGTATTTCACTTCTTTCAGTTCTTTCAAGGGGTTATAGAGACACATTGTCACTCTTTCTTTTACAATTCAAACCTTTCTCCTTTTTCTACTTTTACACAACCTTTTTCACTTTGTTTTCTTTAAATCCCCTTTTCCGGTTCTTATTCACTTTTGCATTTTTTTTTTGTCTTTTTCTCTTTTTCATTGCCTCCCTTTTCTTTTGCTTTTGTGCCTTTTTACCGCATTGAATCCTTTCTTGTCTCAACCCCCCCCCCCCCCAAACTTAGGTATTTGCCATTGCTCAAGGGAAGATTTGGGTGCCAAGAGAGGGTCTCACTGAGAACGGGTATAGGCTTGTAGCATTAGTTCATGAAAGAAGAAGGTTAAGGCTCAAAAGGGTTGAACTAGGGATCATTTCATTGGTAGGTTATGGAAATTGTTCAAATTTTGAAGTTCGGATCAAGGAGGGCCTATATTCACTTCTCAAGTCAAGTTTCACCTATGATTTCGCCTCAACAAACATTCAGGGCAAGTTCTAGACCATCGGCTTGGAACTTAGACTCGTGATTCAAATTCTCACCACACACACACTCAGGGTTTGCTAAAGACATCGAGTTGAGAGCCCACAACGATCTTAGTTCCAATTCAAGCGCACAATGGCCCCACACGACCATATGATAATTGTTTGGTCAACACAAGAGTCTCAAGGCCACAATTTGCACCATCCTAAACACAACATTATGTCTTTGACCATGGGATCAAAGGCAAATGTGTTAGGCCCAAGTGAAGCTTGCCTGAGGTCCTCTTAACTACAAAATTTTGAAAATCAAAAGAAGAAAAATCAAAAACGGACTCAAACCCTTAAGAAGGTTGTCACGCCATCTATCATTGGGAAGAGCCACCCGGTTCGCACAACACACTACCCTTGGAAAGAACCGTGGCATTAAGAAAACCAAGGGCTTATTGAAAACACTAAAACCGAAACAAAAGGCTACGAGCCTCACTACTAGGCTGAAAACGAAAAATTTAAGCGAAAATAGAAAAACCGAATGAATATGTACAATGGGGAGTAGAATATACAACGAGGTGAATATATACATAAGAGTCTAAAAGTAGCCAAAGTTAAAAGTTATATACAGGCCAACTATTCAAAAATCAAAGACAATCCAAAACATAAACTAGAAATGAAATAAATATATACAGTCATCCAATGTATCAGAATCAAAATGGTAGGGCGCACCCCCACGAATAAAAGCTGGCATTGTCCCCAATGCCAACTACCAAAATAAGCACAAAAAAAGAGATAAAGGATATAGAATGGCTCCTCAAGCCTGGTCCACATGCATGGGGTCTCCTNATACAGTCATCCAATGTACTACAGAAATCGAAAATGGTAGGGCCGAACACCCCACGAATAAAAAGCTGGCACTTGTCCCCAATGCCAACTACCAAAATAAGCACAAAAAAAAAGAGATAAAGGATATAGAATGGCTCCTCAAGCCTGGTCCACATGCATGGGGTCTCCTGTCGTCCCCTGATCCTCTGTAGTAGCCGGGACCTCAGACTGGTCTCCGACCTGCTGCTCTGAAACTGGTGTAGGATCCTGCTGCTGGACCGGTGGATCCTCTGGCAACTCACCGGAGGGAGTGCCCTGAATCTCAGCCAACTCAACCACGACTCCCTCAGTGTTTGGCAACTTCCTCTTCTTCCTCATAGGCTTGGGTGCCTGCTCCTGCTGTGGCTCAGGTACTGGGACTGCTGCTGGAGGGGCTGGGTCCCCGAATAACAAGTCTAACGGCATCTGATCCGCCATTAGCTTGTCCACATCTGCTCGTAGTACCTTTACTGACTCCTTCGATGCCCTGGACTTCCTCATTTTCTTGTGCTCCCGAGCCAATTTCTCCAAGGCTGTGCTGTGTGCCCCAATTGCCTTAGTCAAGGCAGTCTGAGTCTCAAGTATCTTCTTCTGATTGGCCAGGAGCATCTGCAGTGTTTCCTCAATAGACGGAGGAACCTGGACAGTGGCCGGGGTAGACTGGGCCTCAACTGAAGTGGCTAATGTGGACAACTTGGATGTCGCTATGGACATCCAGTTGTTCAAACTGGCCAATGTCATGGCTAGCT
>NW_017672536.1:101445-127182 GCF_001879085.1 Nicotiana attenuata
TTATGCATGCAAAATGCGGGGCTTATCCCCCTGATGTCCGCCAAAGTCCATCCTATTGCCCTTTTTCGCTTTTGGAGTACCTCCACAGTGGCCTCAACCTGCAAGTTAGTAAGGCAAGAAGAAAGAATAAATGGAAGAGTAGAATTAGAGCCCAAGAATTCATACCTGAGGTGTGGAGGAAGTGGTTTCAACTCCAACACCGGTGGCTCCTCAATTGATGGCTTGGTTGGCGGGGTTTTGCGATTTTCAAGATCCAAAGATAGTTTCCTAGGCTCATATGAATATGAACCCATTCCATGCAATGCATTGACGCACTCCACTCTACCGGCATCATCATTGGCATCCATGTTAAGAAGCACGACTTCAAGAGGATCTTCAACATTAATCAAGGCACTTGTGTCATCCACTATCACCGCCGTGACAATGTCCACAAATGAACACACCTCTGTACTATTGGGTTGCCTCATTGACTTGCACACATGAAATACCACCTTCTCATCTCCCACACGGAATGTTAACTCCCCTGCTTCCACATCAACCAACTGCCTTCCCCGTAGCTAGGAAAGGTCTTCCAAGAATAATAGGCACTTCGAAATCCACTTTGCAATCCAATATGACAAAGTCAGCCGGCAATATGAATTTGTCCACCCGGACAAGCACATCATCGATTATACCTAGAGGNCATGTACATTAGCATTGGCATTTCAACCTCTCCGTGGTACTTAAGGTACCGGAAGCTCATCTTGCTCAACATCTTCAACCTCCTCCCCCACCAAGGCATTGCTAAGAGGGTCATTTCCGTTTAGATCCATGTGTACCTAATGGATCAACACAAATAAAATTAGTAAAAAGAAGGAAAGAGAAGCAAAACACAAAACTAGCTACACAAATAGTCAGCACCGTAAGATCCCCGGCAACGGCGCCAAAAAGTGATTAGGTCGCAGCAGACTCAACCTTAGGAAGAGCGGACACTAATACTTTTACCCAATAGTGGTATCGGGGTCAATTTCCACAGGGAGCTAGAAAGGGAGTTGGATATTTGTTTAGCCTAGAAATACGTGTTTGCTTCTAATTGATCTTCTATCATTTTTGGGGTTTTATGATTATCAACTACAATTTAACAACTACTAATTATAACTAAATTATGCTAAGAGAATTAATTCTAGGTTTTATGCAAGATAGAGAAAGGCACTAGGGTCGTGGCATTTACCTAGGTGGTCAACTAACGGGTAGAGATTCCTAATACGAGAATGATGATTATGGGGCTTATGATATAACCGTTGCACGATTGCACTCACTCTCACACCTCTCGGTAGAAAGAGTGATTTTGCCCAATTGACTCTCTCGAGACCAATTGGGTAGGCTAACAAACCAAGCAACTTAGGGTTCAAGTTGGGTAATTACTCTCTCGAGGTCTTACCCGTTAATTGGGACTACCATTCTTATGGGTACATCCCAATTCCTTGTTGGGTTAACTTTGGAGTCATAGACACTCTTTCTCAAGAAGAGTCAAGACTCACTAAGCTAGACTTAGTGTTTGCAACCACCAAATCCTAGTTAAAACATAAAATTAACCCAAATATCAAACATCCAACATCATTCAAGCACTAAACAATCACACCCATTAATTACCCACACTAGGGTTGAGCCACAACCCTAGCTAATGGGTTTAGCTAGCCATAATAGCAACAGAAATTGAAGAAGAAATAGATAAAATGAACATATTAATTAACTAGAATGTTAATCTACAATAATCCACGTTAAAACAAGATGAAAATGCCCAAAATAGGCTAAAACTTTTGTCTCACGAGTGCAACTGCTCTCTGGTATCTGATTCGTTACCTAAAAATGGCAAATATTCTATTTATACTAGGTTAAGAAAAACCGGACAAAAATACCCCTGCGGGGTCCGTGCGGTCCGCACGAAGTTGGCACGCGACCGCACTGGGTTGCTTGACTTCTGAGATTTGCCTTCTGAAGATGTTGACGCGGACCGCACAATGATGGAGTGCGGCCGCATGATGACTGGCGCGGACCGCGTGAACTTGTAGTGCGGCCGCATGAGTGGCTTGTAGTGCGGCCGCATTGGCTGGGCACGGACCGCGTGAGCTTGTAGTGCGGCCGCACCGCTTGCAATTGAGAATGCCAACTCTCTGAACTCCTATGGTGCGGCCGCATGACATGATGGTGCGGTCCGCACCAAGTTCTGAATATCCTTGCTTTCATGATCTTTGACACTTGAGCAGGTTTCACTCCGTTTCGAGCC
Organism: Nicotiana attenuata; assembly: GCF_001879085.1. Taxonomy (NCBI): domain Eukaryota; kingdom Viridiplantae; phylum Streptophyta; class Magnoliopsida; order Solanales; family Solanaceae; genus Nicotiana; species Nicotiana attenuata. Next base: position 103,712 of record NW_017672536.1, read on the forward strand.
GATTTTTGACTTTTGTCATCTTGTTGTTCAAACCTGCAATCAAGCGCAACTTATAAGCATTCTGGGTTTATTTTATGGCAAATCACACATAAAGCATAGGCAAGTATGGGCATAAAACGTGTTAAAATCACAGTTATCACGTAACTCTTCTGTCTGGACTGTGCTGTGCGAAGTCGCTCCTGAATCAACTTTACCTTCTCCAAGTCATCTCTCACCAAATCAGTACTATATAACTTAGCTTTGCTGGGCTCAGACCACCCGATGGGTGAATGACATCGTTGACCATACAAAGCCTCAAATGGAGCCATCTCGATGCTGGATTGATAACTTTTGTTACAAGAAAACTCGGCCAAAGGCAAGAATCGATCCCACTGCCCTCCTAAGTCAATCACACATACTCTGAGCATATTCTCCAAGATTTGAACCATCCGCTCCGAATGCCCATCGGTCTGCGAATGCAAGGCTATGCTGAGCTCTACCCGAGTCCCAAACTCACAATGTACTGTCCTCCAGAAATGCGAAGTAAACTGAGGGCCTCTATCTGATATGATGGAAACATGCATACTATGCAACCGAACAATCTCCTGAATGTAAATCTAGGCCAATCTCTCTGAAGAATACGTGGTCACAACCAGAATGAAGTGTGCCGGCTTGGTCAACCTGTCGATAATGACCCAAACTGCATCAAACTTCCTCAAGGCCCGTGGCAACCCAACTACGAATTCCATAATGATGCGCTCCCATTTTCACTCAGGTATAACTATCTGTTGGAGAGGGCCACCAGGCCTCTGGTGCTCATACTTGACCTGCTAACAATTCAGACATCTCTCCATATACTCAACTGTGTCCTTCTTCATTCTCCACCACCAATAATGCTGCCTCAGGTCGCGATACATCTTCGTAGCACCTGGATGAATAGAATACCGAGAAGTGTGTGCCTCTTTTAGAATCTTCTCCCTCAATCCATCAACATTAGGGACACATAGACGACCCTGGAGTCGCATAATACCATCCTCACCGATAGCAACCTCCTTGGCACCACCATGTAGTACTGTCTCTCTGAGAACCAACAAGTGCGGATCGTCGAACTGACGAGCCTTGATCTGCTCGAATAATAAAGACTGAGCGACTCGCATGCAAGAACTCGGTTGGGCTCCGAGATATCCAACTTCACAAGTTTGTTAGCCAAGGATTGAATGTCCAAAGCTAGTGGTCTCTCCTCTGCTGAAATGAATGCTAAACTACCCATACTTTCTGCTTTTCTGATCAAGGCATCCGCAACCACATTCTCCTTGCCCGAATGATAAAGGGTGGTAATATCATAATCTTTTATTAACTTAATCCACCCGTGCTGCCTCAAATTGAGATCCCTCTAATTGAACAAATGCTGCAACCTACGATGATCGGTGTAAACCTCACAGGACACCCCATAAAGATAATGCCTCTAGATCTTGAGAGCATGGACTATCGCGGCCAACTCCAAATCGTGCACGGGGTAATTCTTCTCGTGGGGCTTCAGCTACGTGAAGCATATGCAATAACTCGCCCCTTCTGCATCAATACACAACCTAGGACAACACATGAGGCGTTGCAATACACAGTATACATCCTTGAATCGAAAGGCAACACTAACACCGGTGCTGAAGTCAATGCGGTTTTGAGCTTCTGAAAACTCGCCTCGCAATCATCGAACCATCGAAACGGAGCACCCTTCTGGGTCAATCTAGTCAAAGGTGATCCAATAGATGAGAAGCTCTCCACAAACCGGCAATAATAACATGCTATCCCTAAGAAACTGCTGATCTCGGTCGCTGTGGTAGGACGAGGCCAACTCTGAACTCTCTGGATCTTCCAGTGATCTACTTTAATACCCTCGCCTGATTCAACATGCCCCAAGAATGCAAAAGAATCTAACCAGAACTCACACTTGGAGAACTTAGCATATAGCTTCTGTTCCCGCAAGGTTTAAAGCACCACTCTCAAATGCTGCTCGTGCTCCTCCATGCTACGCGAGTAGATCAATATTTCATCAATGAAGACAATGACAAACAAGTTAATATATGGCCTGAACACCCGGTTCATCAAATCCATAAATTCCGTTGGGGCATTGGTCAAACTGAAGGACATCACTAGAAACTCATAGTGGCCATATCTAGTCCGGAAAGCCGTCTTCGGAACATCCGAATCACGAATCTTCAACTGATGATACCCCGATCTCAAGTCGATCTTAGAGAAAACCCTGGAACCCTGCAATTGGTTAAACAAATCATCAATACGCGACAACGGGTACTTGTTCTTAATGGAAACATTGTTCAACCAGCGGTAATCAATGCACATCTGCATAGTCCCATACTTCTTCTTCACGAACAACATCGATGCACCCCAAGGCGCACACTCGGTCTGACGTACCCCTTTGCTAGCAACTCCTCAAGATGCTCTTTCAATTCCTTCAACTCTTTTGGAGCCATGGGGTACGGTGGAATAGAGATAGGCTGGGTACCTAGAGCCAAATCAACACAAAAATCGATATCACGATCTGGTGGCATGCCCGGTAGATAAGAAGGAAACACATCAGAGAACTCTCGCACCACGGGCACTGAATCAATTGCCGGAGTCACTGCAACCGTATCCTGAACATAAACTAGATAAGCTAAATAACCCTTCTCGACCATATGTCGAGCCTTCATAAAAGAGATAATTCGACTAGATGCACTAACAGATGACCCTTCCACTCTAATCTAGGCAACTCTGGCATCGCTAAGGTAACAGTCTTGGCATGGCAATCAAGGACGGAATGATATAGAGACAACCAATCCATGCCCAGGATGACCTTAAAGTCAGTCATATCAAGCAACGGAAGATCCGCTCTAGTCCCATAACCACAGAAAGTCACGATACATGACCGATAGATCTGATCCACAATAACAGAATCGCCCACTGACGTGGACACATAAATGGGAGTACCCAAGGACTTAAGAGGAACACCTAGAAAATGAGCAAATTGAGATGAAACATATGAATATGTAGACCCTGGATCAAATAGTACCGAAGCATCCCTACCACAGACAGAAATAATACCTGTGATCACGACATCTGAGGCTACTACATCTGGTCTGGTTGGAAAAGCATAAAACCTAGCAGGAGTGCCAACTGACTGGACTCCACCTCTAGGACGACCCCTATCCAACTGCCTTCAGCCTCTTGGCGGCCGGACGACTGGTGTGCAGCTGGTGCTGTAATCATGGGTTGATGACCCTGCTGTACTGCCTTGCCCTAAAGTCTGGGACAAAACTTTTTCATGTGGCCAAGATCCCTGCACTGTAACAACCCCTCGGAATAGTGGACTGCTGGCCTAAAGTCTGACCCTGATGGCCTGAATACCGACCGGAGAAACCCTGAATAACTGGTGGGCAGTAGGAGCTCTCTGGAATGGCGCTGAAATAGGGCCACACTAGAGCACCCCCAGAAGGCGGTGGTGCTGGATATGTGGGCCTTCTAGACTAATCCCTCACAAACTGACCTCTGCCCCCACACGGAGCACCACTGAACCCTCCATAAAAACGAAACCGCTTGTCCCTCGGCACCTGCTCTCGGCTTCACTAATGAACACCCTCGATCCTCCGAGCTATCTCCACAACCAGCTCGTAAGAGGTCCCCATCTCAACCTCTTGGGCCATAGTGAGCTGGATACCGGAGTGCAAACCTGCAACAAATCTCTATACTATCTCTGCATCAGTAGGGAGTATCATAAGTGCATGGCAGGACAACTCAAAGAATCTCGCCTCATAGTCGGTCACCGACATCTAACCTTGTTGGAGCTACTCGAACTGAAATCGCAACTCCTCCTTCTGAGAGGGTAGAATATATCTATCCAGAAAGAGGCGTGTGAACTGGTCCCAAGTCAATGGAGGAGAACCTGCTGGTCTGCCGAGAAGATAGGACTGCCACCATCTACGGGCCCTAGCCACCATTGGAAAGGTGGTAAAGTACACCCCGTGGGACTCCAATATCCTCATGTTGTGCAGTCTGTCCCTACAACAATCAATAAAGTCTTGGGGATTCTCATGTCGCTCACCTCCAAAGATAGGAGGATGTAGCCTAGTCCATCTATCCAATAGCTTCTACGTCTCGCTGCCGCAACTGGTCTGGGCTGAGAGATAGCTGCTGCAACTGGCTGAGCTCCGCCCACGGGTAGTGCCTGGGGTCCGATACACGACAGCTGCATGCCCTAGAGCCTGAGCGGTAGGGGTATGTGCTCCCCCTCCAGCTTGAGATGTGGCTGGGTCTGCTGGAAATAAATCAGCCTGCATTATAGAATCCATGAACCGCAACATACGGTCCCTAAACTCTTGGAATCCCGATGCGGACATGAAATCCACCGAGGTTGGCTCTACTGCAGGCACCTCGCCCTGCTCCTCAATAACATGATCCTCCACTGTATCCACTGGTGGCACAACTAGAGCAACTCTAGGATGCCTTCCTCCTCTACCATGAGCTGGAGCACTCCCTCGCCCTCTACCTCCATCTCTAGCAATAGGGGGAGCAAATCCTCCTCGGTTGGGTATATCTGTCGCGCGCGTTCTCACCATCTGTGAGAGAATAAGAGAAAGATACTTAGCACAACATCAAATGCACGATAGGAGATGAAGAAAGAGAAGTTTCCTAATATCCTATAGCCTCTCGAAGATAAGTACGGACGTCTCCGTACCGATCCGCAAGACTCTATTAGGCTCCGTGTGAGATCTACGTGAACCTAGTGCTCTAATACCATGTTGTCACGACCCAATTTCTCCTATAGTCCGTGATGGCACCCAACGTCGCTGCTAGGCAAGCCAATGGTGAATTATTCATGTATCTATTCTTTTAAAAATTTCAAAGTGGTCGATTTTGATTTTATTAAGTGAATGAGAAGTGGAAAATTTAATAAAGTAAAGCGAAAACTAATGAAAGCGCAAATGCAGTGAAATAAATGCTAAAAAATCATAAAGTGTCTACTCAGCATGTTTTCAAGACATGGTGTCACAAGTGTATGGGCAACTAGTAGAATATACAAAATACTAAGCTACTGTTTGAAATAGGGTAGACAGAAAGTAAATACAAAAGAGAGACTGTGAGTGCTGCAGAACAGCCTCAGAGAGCAGCTCGCCACTAAGCCTCGGGATAACGGGGGTGCATGCCGGAATGACTACCAGATGCACCTGCCTCAGATCCTGCACAATTAGTGCAGAAGTGTAGCGTGAGTACATAAAAAACAAGTACTCGGTAAGTATCCAGTCTAACCTCGAAGAAGTAGTGACGAGGGATCGACATCGACACTTACTATGGGCCAACAAATAAAATACAGAAATTCTAAATAAGCATGGGATGTGTAAATAATAATAACACAATAGCAAGCAGTGAATAAATGATTCTTTAACTGATAGTAAATTTCAAAATCTCCAACCAACACCTACTAACTCCAAACAATTTTTGTTACTCAATAAATTATAATGTCTCAAGCTATAAAATAATATCAAGTGTAATCGGGCTCCAAGTATTATCACGCACGATTTATGCCGAAGTGTAATCCGCTCTATATCCTCAACTTGATGCCAAACAACCCAAAACTAGTCAAATATTATATAAATTAATCAATATGCACTCACAAGTTCATAATTTAACCATTAGAGTAATTACTCGACCCAAATTGGAGGATTCCTAAAATTCACCCTCAGGCCCACGTACCCGGATTTCGAAAATTTTCGAAGATAAATGTTACCCATAACTTCACGAACTCAAATATATAATTTCACCCAATTCCATAATCATTTTCGCGGTTAAATCCCATTTTTATCAAAATCTAAGTTTTTCAACTAAACCCATTGTTGGCCCAAGTAAAAGTTAGTTTTGAAGACTGACAAAGGAACTCAGGCATGAACCGGGTCCATCTCTCAGGTCCATCCCTCAGGTTCATAAAAACGGGCAGATTCGAGCATGTGGGATGCACGTGAAGGAGATAAGCTTAACTTGGTGTATTTAATATCTCCTGATCGAAAAGGTTGCATAATTGATAAGGAGAAGGACTCCTTAATCAAAGAGAACATTATCCAAGATAGGGAAGGAGTTAGAAGTTGAAATCAACTAGAACTCTTCCACCAAGGAAGAGTTGCATCAGAACTCTAGTTATTTCTTCATCTACTAACTCTATAAATTGCAGGATGTTCTCACATTACAGGTGTTGCACAAAAATGCAGAAGTTAAACGTGAATTGAGAGCAAAATAGCAAGGCTTTTTGCAAGCAGTTCGTGTGATTCACATGTGCAAACCTGAAGCTACATGAACCATATTGAAGAACCAGCTCCATAAAGAGTTTTATGTGTCTTTCTTTATTTCTAGTTCACTTGTAGTAGGTGTTTTCATATTGTACCTTTCAGCTTTATCTAGAAGCAATTGTAATATGTACTTTGAGTATTCAAGTTAGAGTTAACTTGAAGTTGTCGCAGCAGTTAGAGGCTGGTTGCTACAACGGGATTAGAGGTAATCCTTAGGTTTACAAAGAGTTTTTAAATGCTGTTTTGGCTCAGTGATTTAGTGAAGTGTTGGGGAAAATCCTACTGAGTAGTAGCTCGTGATTTTTTCACCTTTTGAGCCGGGTGTTTTCCACGTAAAAATATTTGTGTTCTTTACTTTCTACATTTATTATTCCGCAACAGTAGCAGAAGGAACACATAGAAGAACCAGGTCCTTCCATAATCAGTTTAAGCGAAAAACTGGACACCACAAAAATCACCCCCCTCTTGTGTGGTATTGAAGTATAAAACATCAATTGGTATCAGAGCAGGTTATCCTTGAAGAGGCTAACACCTTAGGAACAGATCAAGATGAGCGCGCCGCCTGGAAACTGGGAAGGGCAATCCACTAATAGGCCTCCACTCTTTAATGGCCAGTACTACTCTTGGTGGAAAAACAGGATGAGAGATCACATCATCAGAGAAGACTATGAGCTATGGGACATTGTCACTGATGGTCCCCTGGCTACCATGAAGAAGAATGCTGAAGGAGTAGACGTGCCAAAAACAAGAGCTGACCGCAATGCTGTGGACTTGAGGAAATGGGAAAAGAATGCTAAGGCCAAGAAATGGCTTGTGTGTGGACTTGGTCCGGATGAGTACAGTAGAATTCAAAGTTGTACCACTGCTAAGGAAATCTGGGACACTTTGCAAGTGGCTCATGAAGGAACACCTCCAGTAAAGAGGTCCAGGGGAACACTGTTGTATTCTCAATATGAGAATTTCACCATGAAGGAAGGGGAAACAATTCAAGAGATGTATACAAGGTTCACCACATTGACAAATGAACTTAAGTCTCTTGGAAGGGTTATTCTTGAAGAAGACAAAGTTGAGAAGATTTTGACAAGGGTTCTGCCAGTCTCTTGGGAAAACAAAATCACTGCTATTCAGGAATCAAAGAACATTGCCACTCTTAAGTTGGATGAACTAATTGGAAATTTCACTGCCTATGAACTTAGAAGGCAAACCATGAAGATGGATGCACCCAAGAAGGAAAGGAGCCTGGCATTCAGAATCACTGAAGGTGCTGATCTAGAGGAGGATGAAATGACCATGATCACAAAGGACTTCAAGAAGTAACTAATGAGAGGAAAGGGTCCTTCAAGAAGTGGAAGCTACAGCAAACCAAGGGTTCCTGAAAAACAAACCAATGAGGGGTGTTACAAGTGCGGGAAGACTGATCACCACATCAAAAACTGCCCTCAATGGGAAATTGAAAGGAAGAAGGAACGGGTTCAACCCAAGAAGAACAAAGGATCAACAAAGGCTATGGTTGCTGCCTGGGGAGAAAGCTCAGATGAGGACTTAGGAGGTGAAGATGGAGATGAACAAGCACTTATGGCAATTGGAGAATCCGATGAGGAATATGAGGTAAGTATAATTCATCTCAAAGATAAGATTAAATTTTTGTCTGAAGAAAGGCTATCTGAGTTACTCCTGGATTTCATTGATGAATCTGAGGATCTAAACAATGAAAAGGAACAGCTGTCTAAGGAGTGTGTGATTTTGAAAGCTAAGTGTAAAAATCTGGAACTTAGGGCTAGTGAAAGTGAAAGTAAAAATGCTGAGTTAAAGAACCAGGTTCATGAACTTGACACCACTGTCCTAGAGCTTAGATCTGAAAATCTAAAATTGAAATTAGGAACTGGTAAAAAGAAAGCTGATCACACAACTCACTTTAGAAGAAAATGTAGGAAAAATGAAGATGAGTTGTACAAAAGAGATGAGTAGATAAGAGTCCTTAAGGAGGATCTAAACAAGGTTAAGCACGAGCTAGAAAGAACCTATAAATGGAATAGGTCCTCCGATGCACTTTCATGGCTACATGAAAACCATAGTAGCAATAAGAGAGGACTTGGCTACGGGACCCCTGCACCTAAGTGGGATCCCAAAAGCAAGTACCTCACACTTCGTGAGAACATAATTTGCACACACTGTGGTAAAACTGGTCACTATAAAAGTGAATGTATTGCAAAATAAAAGGCTAGTCAAAAGAATAAAGAATTTGTTCAAGGGAAAAGTAGGCTGTCAGGTTGGGCTAAAAAGAATCTGATTCACCCTTTTGCCTATAGAAAGGGACCCAAACTAGTTTGGGTTCCTAAGACTAACCCCTGATTTCCTTTTGTGGGTCCAAGTGAAGGGGAGCAGCCAAATATGGTACATGGATAGTGGCTGTTCAAAGCATATGACAGGAAGCAAGAATCAGTTCCTTTCACTTGAGGACCTCAAAGGAGGTAATGTCTCCTTTGGAAATGGGAAGAAAGGTGAGATCATTAGGGTTGGAAAGGTAGGTAAGACTGATTCTCACTCTATTGAGAATGTCTACTTGATAGATGGCCTAAAGTACAGTCTAATTAGTGTATCACAATTATGTGATAGAGGTAACTTGGTAGCATTCACCTCTACCAAATGTTTTGTGATTAATCTTACCACTGATAAGATTGTTTTGCAGGGAAAAAAGAGTAAAAAGTACATACATTGTAGATTTATCCGCACTTTCAGAAGATGAACTCACTTGCTTAAGTGTGTTGGACAATGATCCCCTCCTTTGACACAAGAGACTTGGACATGCAAGTCTGAGTCAACTCAACAAATTAGTCTCCAAGGATCTGGTGATAGGGCTGCCTAACATCAAGTTCAAGGAAGACAAAGTTTGTGAGGCTTGTGCAAGGGGGAAGCAGGTAAGATCCTCTTTTAAATGCAAGAAAGTGGTAAGCACCACCAGAACGATGGAAATGGTCCATATGGATCTCTGTGGTCCAATGAGAACATTAAGCAGAGGTGGTAAAAGATATGTGATGGTGCTTGTTGATGATTACTCTAGGTTTACTTGGACATTGTTATTAACATCTAAAGATGAAACATTTGACATGTTTACTTCTTTTGTTAGAAAAACTCAGAAACAACTAGGTAATCAACTTGCATCAATGAGGTTTGATCATGGAACTGAATTTGAAAATGCTAAGTTTGCTGAATTTTTGCATGCTACATCATAAATAGTTGCATGACTAGACCTCTTGTTAAGAAGATTCCCTATGAGTCACTTAAAGGGAGAAAGCTAAATATATCCCATCTTAGGACATTTAGATGCAAGTGCTTTGTGCACAATAATGGCAAAGACTCCCTAGGTAAGTCTGATCCCAGAAGTGATGAGGGAGTATTCTTGGGATATTCTTCACATAGTAAAGCTTATAAGATATACAGTAAAAGAACTATGTGTGTAGAAAAAAGGTATATGTTTTTTTTAAAAGTATCATTCTTTCTGAGAGGCAGGAACAAGATAATGAAGAGATTGGGATGATAAAAAATTCAAATGGTGAAACCACAGTCTAGCCTGAAGATGCATCACAGGAAGGAATATGTGATGGAACAGGTCCTTCCACCCAGGGCAACATGACAGGGGGAACCGACTAGAGAGGAACAGATCCTCAAACCTCGAGGGAACCTGTCCATGAACCTATTCCTCAGTAACAAAACCATGAAGGAACATCCAAAGAAATTGACACACCTATTGCAACATCCACGAAATTGGATATAGATGAACCTGGTTCATCTGTTGATCAGAAGTTGTATAGGGGAATGGTTGGTTCTCTTTTGTATCTTACTGCTAGCAGACCTGACATTGTTTTCAGTATAGGTCTTTGTGCTCGATTTCAGGCAAATCCAAAGAAGTCCCACTTGACTGCTGTCAAGAGAATATTGAGATACTTGAAAGGCATCACTGACCTTTGCCTTTGGTATCTAAAAGGTAGTAATTTTAACCTAGCGGGATATGCCGACACTGATTATGCAGGTTTCCTTGTGGATAGGAAGAGCACCTCAGGTATGGCATACTTCCTTGGTTCATGTCTTGTGTCATGGGATACCAAAAAGCAAAATTCAGTGGCCTTATCTACTGTTGAAGCGGAGTATGTTGTTGCTGCTTCATGTTGTGTTCAATTGTTGCGGATCAAACAACAATTATTGAACTTTGGAATTGATGTGGTTGCATCCCTATTTTTTGTGATAACACTAGTGCTATTAGTATGACAAAGAAACCGGTTCATCATAAGAGAACTAAGCACATAGATGTTAGGCACCATTTTTTTGAGGGACAACTATGAGAAAGGCTTGATCATTGTGGAGTTTTTGTGCTACTGACAAGCAAATTGCTGACATCTTCACAAAAGCCTTAAGTAGAGATCACTTTGAGAGGAACGAGTTGGAATTAGGGATGATTAAGATCACCTAAAAGGACTAGTTCAAGGTTAAACGAAAAAAAAATGAAAAAAATTGAATTTTTTTTTGGTTAGAAAGTCTGTAAATTGTGTATAATTAGATTAAATCTTGCTCAGTCTCACACTTTCCATAGTATACTCTTGTGCCATGTGTTAAAATGACTCATTAATCTCTAATGATATTTTCTCTATTTTGGCAAATTTAGACTCACACAAGAGAATTATCAGTGAAGAACATGGTTCATCAAGATAACACGGTATGTTTTCTACACTCTGCATAATTTGAAATAACTATATTTGGATCATGAGCAGAGTCCTTCCAAATACCAAACTCCTTTTGGACTTATCCGTTACAAGTGAACCAGTCCCGTTCAAAAGAGTCCCAACCGAATGGAAGTACCTAGATTCTAGGGATACACTCCAACGTCTCTTCAAAACTGAATTTCAGTTTGATTAAACTTCTAAGAGTCTGAAAAGCTATAGTTACCCCATCAATTATTCCCCTGTATATTGATCAACTTTTATGTATTCCTTACTTCATCTCTATCAAGCCGTCAAAAACTCTCATTCTTCTTTCATCTTCCAAACACAATCTAATTCTCTTCTCTTCCATACCCTTGCCCAGATATGTCGAACACCTCTGGAATCCTTCATCACCACCATAGGAAACCACTTCCACACCTTCTACCACTCCTTCAACCACACCAATCTCTAAGAAAAGTAGAGTAATGATGATGGCTCGTAAGATTGTCGCTGAAGGAGAGCTAATAAAGAAAATAAACTAGCAATTAGGAAAGAAGAATCCGAGAAATCTGAATATTCATTTAAGCCTGCTACTAAGGGGGAAGAAAGTAGGTATTCTGAAACTGAACAGGTATCTTCTGATTCTAAAGTTACTCCTGAGACAATTTCTAAAGTTGCTGCAAATTTAGAGAATAGATTGTACTGGTAGGATCTATAGCAGGTGTTGAGACTACAGAATCTGGAGAAGTTGGTGGTAAAAATAAAAAGGAAAAGAAAAAGAGAGCAAGGTTGCTAGGAGTACTGTGAGGGGAAAGGGTACAAGAGTGGTTGATTCTTCACCCACTCCTATTGGTCTAACAAAAGAAATTGAGGCAATGGTTGTTTGGGGAGAGGAATTTACTGAATTGAAGAGAGTATGAGCAAAACAAAGGGAAGTGGGTCTGGCGAAGCTGCTGAGGGGTTGGTTCAAATTGGGAAAAATATAGATGAACCTGTTCAGTCTGAACAGGAAACCCTCGCAGACCTACTGATAGGGTTATCAATAGCACCAAAACTCATGCCATTCCCTATGGTTTCATTCTCACAACTGTACTTGAACATTTCAAGGTACCTATGAAGAAGTGGGTGGTTAGTACAAGCAAGGATCATTTTTGGGTTAATACTCTGCTTGCTTGCGATTATGAAGTCAATGCCACTCCTAAAGAACCTGGTTCATCCAACAGGTACCAGTGAATAGCAAGGTCAGAGCCTCGGTGCAAGAAAGTGGGGCTAAGGATGCTAAGATTGAAAGGCTGAAGAAGAGGTTGGTTGAGGTGGAGACCGAGAGAGATGCTCTCAAAACTAAGTTGGCGAGAGAAAAAGAGAAGAATGATGGCATTCTTCAAGATATGCTGAAACTCCTCCAAGTCAAAAAAAAACCAAGCACCTAGTTCTTCCCAGCCTTAAGCCTCCTAGATAGTATAGATCAACCAGTGACCCAGTTCGGGATTTTTTGTTGTTTTCCCTCATGTTTCCAATATTTTTATTTCTTCTTATGCTCTGTGGTAGAATCTTATCAATCATCAATGAAATTCACTGTCTTTTGCTCTAACTGTTTGTTTATATTTCTTTGATGGTTGAAAGTCTTATCTTGATCTATGATGATTAATCCATGTTTCCATTTGAAGTAGCCCCAGTGGCCATGAGTAAGCTTTAAAATCTGGTTATCTCACATTTTTTATGAAACTTTTCGATGATGTCAAAAGGGGGGAAAATGTTGTGCTTTAAACAAGTGAAGTTTACACTTTGAACCGTGATGTTTATAACCTAATGTACCTGGTCCTTGATGATAAGTGATAAAAAGGAAAAATGCTTCTAACATTGTGTTGATGTTGAGCTGAGTTCTGGCGGGGCCTAAGTGTATGAAAAGCACAGAGTTTGTCATCATCAAAAAGGGGGAATTTGTTGGCCCAAGTAAAGGTTAGTTTTGAAGACTGACAAAGGAACTCAGGCATAAACCAGGTCCATCTCTCAGGTCCATCCCTCAAGTTCATAAAAACGGGCAGATTCGAGCATGTGGGATGCACGTGAAGGAGATAAGCTTAACTTGGTGTATTTAATATCTCCTGATCGAAAAGGTTGCATAATTGATAAGGAGAAGGACTCCTTAATCAAAGAGAACATTATCCAAGATAGGGAAGGAGTTAGAAGTTGAAATCAACTAGAACTCTTCCACCAAGGAAGAGTTGCATCAGAACTCTAGTTATTTCTTCATCTACTAACTCTATAAATTGCAGGATGTTCTCACATTACAGGTGCTGCACAAAAATGCAGAAGTTAAACGTGAATTGAGAGCAAAATAGCAAGGCTTTTTGCAAGAAATTCGTGTGTGATTCAAATGTGCAAACCTGAAGCTACATAAACCAGATTGAAGAACCAGCTCCATAAAGAAATTTTATGTGTCTTTCTTTATTTCTAGTTCAATTGAAGTAGGTGTTTTCATATTGTACCTTTCAGCTTTATCTAGAAGCAATTGTAATAGGTACTTTGAGTATTCAAGTTAGAGTTAACTTAAAGTTGTCGCAACAGTTAGAGGCTGGTTGCTACAACGGGATTAGAGGTAATCCTTAGTTTTACAAAGAGTTATGTAAATGCTGTTTTGGCTCAGTGATTTACTGAAGTGTTGGAGAAAATCCTACTGAGTAGTAGGTCGTGGTTTTTTCACCTTTTGAGCCGGGTGTTTTTCACGTAAAAATATTTGTGTTCTTTAGTTTCTACATTTATTATTCCACAACAGTAGCAGAAGGAACACACAGAAGAACCAGGTCCTTCCATAATCAGTTTAAGCGAAAAATTGGACACCACACAAATCACCCCCCCTCTTATGTGGTATTGAAGTATAAAACATCACCCATAGATTCCACAATTTTTCATATTAAAATCTACCCATAATCTATGTATTAAACTTATCTTGTATAGAAATTACTTACCTCAAAGTGCTAGGTGAAAACCCCTCTTCAAAGATCTCTAAAATCGTCCAAGAAGTGAAAGAAATGAACCAAAATGGCCTAAGTCCCGTTTTTAAAAAAAGACACTGCCTAGGCATCCCTTCTTCGCGATCGCGGAAGAGGCCTCGCGATCGCGAAGGCAAACAGCCCGTGCCGCAGAAAGCAGAAGCCTCGCGAACGCAGAGCCTTGCTTGGCCTACCCTATGCGAACGCGTGGGTTTCTTCGCGAACGCGAAGAATAACAGCGGCCCTTTCCCAGCTCCAGCCTCCTCTATGCGAACGTGGGCCACTTCACGCGAACACGAAGGCCACAGGTCCCAGACCTTTGCGAACGCAGGCTGGCTATCGCGAACGTAGCATAATTTCCAGTCCCCAATTTTCCCTTCTTTGCGAACGCGGCCCCTTCCTCACAAACGCGAAGAAGGAAACTAGAACCAACAGTGACAACATTTTGGACTTAGCTCGGGGCAGTCCGAAACTCACCTGAGCCACCCGGTAACCTGTTCAAATGCACCAACAAGTCCATAAACATGATACGTACCAGCTCGAACTCTCGAAATGCATAAAACAACATCAAAACTAAAAATCGCACCCCAAAACCAAATTGAATCAAATTATGAACTTCAAGTTTTCAACTTGCTCCGTACGCACTGAATCATACTTAGACTACTCAGAATGACACCAAATTTTGCGTGCAAGTAACAAATCACCACGCAGAATTATTCTTAGGCTCGGAATCCCAAACATACCTCGATAACACCAAATCCTACTTCAAACCAAGTTTAATGAACTTAAAAACCTTCATTGCTCCAACTATCAATATTAGCCGCCGAAACGCTCCCGGGTCATCCGAAATTCGATCCCAACATACGCCCTACTCCAAAATGAGCATGCAAACCTATTGGCACCATCAAATTTTGGTTCTGAGGTCGTTTACTCAAAATGTTGACTCAAGTCAAACTTAACCATTTTAAGCTAATATTAAGGAACTAAGTGTTTCGATTTCAACCCGAACCCTTCCAAACCCGAACTAACCACCCCCCAGTCATAAAATAGTAAAAGCACATACGAGGAGTCATAATTAGAGAAATGGAAATCTAAAAAATAATACGACCGATCGGGTCGTTACAATATGAGTGACTTAATATTGAAAACTATAAGTTTACAAGTCATTGCCTCTTAAAACAAATAAGACGAGTTAACTTATTCGTGAAGTATCTTTAATCTATATATTATATTAAAAACATGAAGGCCCTTAGCGAAATATCGTTCGCATTTTTTGCCCCTTAAAAATAAATTTTATATTAGACAAAATCGTTATTTTAAGTTTTCTCCCTAATATTTAGGAGTTTTAAATAAACTAAATTAATAAATTAAATCCTTCTTTATTTAAAGTCTGTACACAAAGTCTGTATATTAAATATCTTGCATAAATCGCGCCTTAATTAATGATGTAACATAATAAATTTATTAACAAAAAAGTAACGTTTGGAAAAGTTTAAGTAACAAAACTTTTGACACTTAAAACTCTTTTTTTAACCACTAAGGATCATTTTAGGGTTAGGAGTCTTTGGTTAATTTTAGAAACACAACTAACTCAAAAGCGGAAATTAATATTGCATAGAATGCAATCGCAGCTATTCGAGGTACATATCATCTTGCAGGTTTATTTTCTACAATTAAAAAGATTATTGTTTCAATCATCTTATCCATGAAATAATATGAATAGATAAAGATAGAATGAAGCTAGACAGAAAAACTTAGATCAAACAGAGCAAAAAATGGATACTCCAAAAAAAAGGTCAATGAAAAAAAAATAACCACTAAGGGTGTGTATGGTATGAAGGAAAATATTTTCCGTGGAAAATGTTTTCCAAGAAAATGTTTTCTTGGAAAACAAGTAGTAATCTTATTCATTTTCCAGTGTTTGGTACACAAATTAAGAAAAATGACTTCTCAAGAGTAGTCATAAATAATTTAGATATAATAAACATGAAGCTATAACTTTCAAACCAACAACCTTCCGAACCCACTTTTTTCATAAACTTTCGAAGCCGCAGAATTTCTAACCCGTAAACTTTATAATTTCTAAACCCGTAAACTTCCAAACACATAGACTTCTTGTTTACCGTGAAAATGGCAATAACAATTAAATTTGTTGATGGGGCTCTAAAAATACGTGATCTATTTTTACACTAGTTGTTTAAGCAGATGATGCTATATGTATGAAGTTTAGAGACGAAACGCGAGCTAAAATAGAGTTATAATTAAATCGATGAGCTAGCCAACCGGGGCCTCGGACTGACCGATATGGGGCCTCGAGGTTGATTCTTGGGCTCGGGCTCGAGCTATTAAGGGCAATCGGGGAAGGGCTAACAGTTGTAACATAATCAGCGAAGGCTCTTTATGACCAATGATAAGCAATAAATGAAGAACAAGTATGAAGGTAATAAATAAGAGCAACAATATCGAGAGAGTATGTTAGAGAGAAAAGAGAGAGTTCTTGTATATTTCGTGTGAAGTAGTTGGAGCAATAGCCGCCCCTTACAAAATAACAAAGATCTCCTTTATATAGGAGGGGAATCCCTACACGGTATAAAATACATTAATTGTAAAGATATGGAGATGGGATGGCTAGACATGACACCCTGATACGGGTCCAGAGTAGGCCGGCTAGGCTTTGTCAGACTTAGCCGCGTGTCTTGGGAGCTCCCCGTCTTTACCCTTTCCACGGTCAATAATGCCTCTAGGCCAGGCGTCGACGAGCCTCGAGGGAGGGAACTCGGTCACAGCTTTGCCGCCTCGAGGCTTCGAGATGATCTTCCGGAATGCCTTAATGACGGGAAATTGGACCCTCCGATTTCACCGTGTACAGATAGTCTCCATGTTTCCTAGAACGAAGCGATGGGAAACGATTTTGACATCTGACCCTTCGGACTTTCCGTGATGATGTCATACCGGTGACACAACCTATGACGTGGGCCTTCATGATAACCGGGATATCCCATGGACTTGTCTTTTCGGCTTCATTCAATGCACTATAGATTCCCATTCTTCAAAGTGACAGTACCGCCGTCAATTCAGTTTTTCAAGAACGCATTGATTGCGCCTACCGATCCCTCTTTCAGAGGCATTGATGGCCGTGTTATCACCCCCTATAAATGGGGGCATTCCGGCACGATCTCTTTATCCGGGTGCCTTTCTTTATTCATTCATCCCTTTCTTCTCACTAACTTCCTCCATTGCTAACCACCATGTTTGGGCTTTACAGCTTTAAGGTTGTATGGTAGCATTTTCATTGGCTGTGTGGTGGCCTTCTGCCTGAGCTTCCCCTTGTCACGCGAGATCATACCGTCTTGTCGCTATTGTTGTTGTTGTTATGCCTGTTGCTGCTGTCGTTATTGGCTCGAGGTGATGATACAGGGCGGCTAACTTCTCCCGATCTAGAAGGACGTTTGGACTCTACACCGCTGCTCGGGAGAGTGTTCGGATTATACACCGCTGCTCACTCTCCTACCCTGGCCTGGTGTGGCACTTCATTCCTTGGATTTTTTCCTAAGGGATAAAACGGCACAACCGGCCGCTGAGGCTGGTGCCCGCCGAATCTTCAACCTTAGACTTCGGCGGCCATGTCTCTTTTCTCTTCCTCTTCTGCATCCTTCCCCTTTCCTCTTCTTCATCTTCTCCCTCGGAGATATTATTCCGTGGGATCGAGCTGGGAACCTAGAGTAGGTGGCGGTCAAAGGGATCACCTTCGAGGATGCAAGTTCGAGGAGGTGGCGCTCGGAGATGCTGCTATCGGAGATGAACCTTCGAGGGTAGACTAGGCTCTTAGGCTTTTACTATGGGTGTGCACCCCTTCGCTTCTTTGTTTCTATGTAAAGACGCCTTATGGGCTTTTGTAATCGTATGTAAGGACTCCTCGTGGGCTATTGTAACCAAACGTTTATAAATATAAAGATATTTTCTCGACTTTCATCTTTGATGCTTGCCATATTCTTTCTATGTGGAGACTTCTGAATGTATGCCTCTACTGACTATTGTCCATATCTAACCCAGATGCGAGTATTCTTTCTGGTCTTCGGTTGATAAAAATGGCACCTCTCGGAGACCTCTGTTGTTCCTCGGTCCAAGCTTGAATTGATCCGATAGATTTGGACTATCGGGACCCTTGGGTCATACGAAAATAGTACCTCGAGCCTGGAAATTTTCGAGAGCGATCTCCGAGTGAGGGTTAGCTTTAGGCACCTGGAAACTTGCTTTGAACATGATGTAAATAGCCTTTAAGGCGTTGTAGATAGGTCCCAGATGAGGGGTCACCAGAATTTAGGCGATATCCTGAGGTCGAATCCTTATGGTCGGAGCTCGAAGTGCTTATTTTTCTTCTTGAGAGGAGCCTTCGAGACAGGGTACCATCTCGAGTCCTACAATGGTGCTAAATGCTTCCTGGAGTCTAACTTCTTTTTGATGGAGGTCCTCGAGGTCGGGTACAACCTCGAGACAGGAGATGATGTCGTTGGCTCCTTAAAGCCTGACTTTTTTTGATGGAGGTCCTCGAGGTCGGATACGACCTCGAGACTGGAGATGATGCCATTGGCTTCTTAAAGCCTGGCTTCTTTCTGATAGAGGTCCTCGAGGTCTGATACAACCTCGAGACTGGAGATGATGCCGTTGGCTTCTTAAAGCCAAGCTTCTTTTTGATGGAGATCCTCGAGGTCGGGTAGATGATGTCGTTGGCTTCTTAAAGCCTGGTTTTTTTTGATGGAGATCCTTGAGGTCGGGTACCACCTCGGGAATGGCGACGATGCCGCTTCTTCATATATATATATATATAGGGTCGCTTCCGCTCATTTAGGGATCTTCCCATTTTAGATAATTATCCTCTCGTTTCGGCATTGAGCCCTTCATTACCTTAGCGCTAAAGTATTTGTGCAGGTTCCTGCTTCATTTCTTCTAGTCTCACCATAGCCATGACTGTTACATCGGGGCCTGTTCGGCAGAGAGGGGGGAGTTCCGCTCCCGATGCTCAGGATCAAAGAGAGTCTTCCTTGAAGATTATTTCTTCGATAAGAGAGGGGCACCTTGATTTAGTGAGGAGAGATTGCGGATGGGGGGAGAGAGTAGTGTTACGGACTCTTTCCCTGGATGAGGGTATCTCGGATCATGTTGATGGATTCCTGAACGTGTACATGTATCCTTTCACACTAGGCCCCCTCGATAGGGTTGTGCTCGACTTCTGTTTAAGGTATCAGGTTACCTTGGCGCAGATACATCCGTCATTTTAGTGAGTAGTGTTGATGATGAGGTTCTTTGCGGAGAAGGCGGGGCTTGAATTTACGCTCAGTCATCTCATTAGGCTGTATTGGCCCTTTCACCATCGAGGTCTGCTAACCTTGCGGCGTCGGTCGACCACGCCCTTCGTTGTTAACGATAAGGAAGATGGAGATCGGGGGTGGATGAGTCGGTTCATCCGGGTTCAGACGGCTAACGTTATCCCCGTGGAGCTTATGCCATTCCCCGAGGAATGGAACTATGCACGTAAGTGGTACATCCCGTGCCTTCTCAGATTTGTTTATGGCGAAGGCTAGTTTGTAACCACATTTTGTCCCTTTCTGTAGCGATTTCATGGGCGCCGGGCGACGTTCCTGATCTGCCTGGTTGGGTCCGGAAGTTGGCGACCCACTCGACTTGTGATGAGCGTCGGTGTCGAGCCGTGTCCCGGGGCAGATGGGAAGAAAAACATCACGGTATGCGTGTGTACTACTTTTTCCTTACCCTTTGTTCATTCGGGGAGACATTTTCCCTTTTTGCGTATTGATCTTACTGTTGTAGGTATCAGAGAGCCTTCAGAGGCGATGCCGTGCTTCTCCTGAGAGGGGGAGGGGTTGCCAGCTTCCGGGCTAAAAAATGACAATAATAAGCGGGACATGCATTCGCAGGGCGATAGCGCTCAGAGTAAGGCGAAACGGGGTCGGGGCTTCGAGACGGAAACGCCGTTTGAGCCTGCCGCGCCCGTAGTTCCTGACTCCGGAAAGGTGGTTTCTATGAGCGATCGTGCCTCGGCCGGAGTCGCTTCTTCCAGGACTGAGGGTACAGATTTGCCCTCGGTTTTCGAGGAAGTCCATCGGCTTCACTTTGTGGTGAGTTTCGACATAGGCCTTTTGAATTCCACGCCTTGCTTTCCTTATCAAGTTTTCTTCTGCAGGCCTTTGATAGGCTTAGGTTTGAGCTTCTCCGTCATGGAGCTAGGTTCCGGAAAGCTCTGGATGAGGATAGATCCTTTAGGCTCCTTCGCGAGGAAAAGGAAGTCGAGCTGGCACACTTGCGATATGAGGCGTGCCGGAGCTTGAATTACGAGAGCTACTTGATGGAGCAGGTAATTTTCCGTCCCAGGTGCGTATGCTTTTCGCCTTTTAGCTTCTGAGGCTAACACTTTGTTTATTCCAGTTGCAGGAAAAGACAGAGGCCCTGGAATGTCTTCGGGATGAAGCCGACCGAATCAAGAATGACTGTGATGAGCTAAGAGCTCGGGCGGAGGTTCAGGCTTCAGAGGAGAAGGATGCCTTGGCTAAAGTTCCTGCCTTCGAGGTTCAACTCCGCTTAGCTCGTGATAATGCTTTAGTTCAAGCGGATATGATCATGAAGCTCGAATCCGAGCTTTCGAAGGTCAGGGCTGAGATCGTTGATGCCCGGACCGGAGCAGTATTGAGCCGAACTAAGGCTGATCAGGAGATGGCGTTTTATTTGTAGGACGCTACAGATGCTCAAGCCGAGTTGAAGAGAGTCCTCGATCGTGAAGAGAGGATCAAAGGATATGCTCGTTGCAAGTCTCGAAGAAAGATTCTCGAGGAGATCCGCGCCAGGGGTTTTTTCCTCTCGGAAGAGTTGGCGCGAGCAAGGGCGGACGAGCGTGATGCTCGGTTACTGTTGACACCCAATTTTTCCTTATATATTTTTCAATATGCAAAATACCTTCAAAATAGCATATGTATGCATATATAAGTATGCCCAAGTATTTTGTTATTTTGTCCATAATTTTTTTAAGGATTTTAAATCAATTTATTTCTCTATTTTATCCATAAAAACCCAATAATAATTTCCAAAATTATTATTTTTGGTAGCTCATTTATTGAACTTTCACATTTATGCTAAGATATAGCTAAGTGTTACAAAACTTAGCTCAAAGTAATAATATAAAACAAGAAAATAGACAAGAATGTAGGGAGCAAGAGAGAAGAGATTCTTATTTCTTCCATGTATTCAAGTGTATACAATGTGATGCCAAAACCCTCTATTTATAGGATTACATAGAGGCATACAAAAGAATTCCATAAATATGACATTAAACATTTGAGATCATGGAGGAAGATCATGGGGAGGTTATGGAGGTGTGGGAGTTACAACTATAATGGTGAGAAGTAGTGGGAGTTATCTACATAATGGAGAAGAGTAGTAGGAGTAACTTCTTTAGGAGTTATAGACATCCACTATAAAATAATATTTCATAACACTCCCCTTGGATGTCTATAGATAATGTGCCTCGTTAAAACCTTACTAAGAAAAAACCCTGTGGGAAAAATCTTAGTGAAGGAAAAAAGAGTACACATATCTTGTAATACGCATTATTTGCTGCCTCATTAAAAACCTTGCCAGAAAAACCCAGTGGGATAAAATCTTAGCTAAGGGAAAAAGAGTACAGCGCGTATTTGCCTCCCCCTGATGAAAACATCACTTTATTCTTCGCAGACGACGAATTCCAAGCTTGTATAACAACTTCTCTAATATTGAGATCCGCAATGTCTTGTGAAGAAGTTTGTCAAATTATCACTTGAACAAATTTTTTGAAGAACTTTGGTGAACGTACTTTATTTTGTCTCCTTCGATAGTCCTTCTTTCAATTGATATAAGCAAACAACATTATCTTCAGTATTATTGGAATCTTCTCTTCAAAGTCAAGTCACACGTCTGTTGTGTGTTGAGCCCCTTGCTTTATCAGTTGCTTATCTTGGCATGACTTGAATAAGTATCAACAATTAACTGCCTTGTAATATGATAATATGGCAGTACTCTCGCATACAAATAGAATGTTTGAAGAACGAACTTCAGAAAATGCCTGCATTTGCATAACCAACAAAATCTTGGCGATATTTGTTAGAATAAACATATCTAAATCAAGTATTCCTTTTGAAATATAATACTAATTGTATTCCAATATCTCCACATTGAAATAAAACTATATCTTGCTAGCATATTGTTATACTCATGGTTCTAGCCAGATATATTAGTGCACCAATTGCACTAGACACAAAAATAAATCATGTATGCCATGATCGCTCTAATCTACATAAGGATCTGCCGAAGATTTATTTAATAAATTTCTTGGGAACCTTAATATGCTTTAGAACAATTTAAATCATTCAAGGATTTTCATTATATATATATATATCAAATGTATTGTCAGACCCCCCACAGGAGAACATGTCTCCTAATACCAGGATATTTACAAAAATTTTGTGCCACAAGTCGTCTTTATGTCTATCGACTTGATTTTTCATTTCACTTTCAGGTGTGGGGACTATCCGTCCAACTTCATATTTTTCAGGTGAAGTCAATTTCATTGCATATTTTTCATTTGGCCAATCATTTATCTGTCCAAATTTCATGACAGATTTGAGCTCAAGATCCTCGTCAATATTAATAATATTGAGCGCTACATTATATCAACAACATCGTCAACGATCATTTTACATCGGTTCCATCATCGCATAATAAGACATAACTTATTGAGATCTCTTTATCTCATTATTTTCAGGTACCTGAGCCTCTCACATGAGGTCTTATAAAGTGTTATGTCATGGTGCTCTTATAAAGCACTTGCCTCCTTATTGTGACCATCTTGAACATTTGCTCCTCTCCTTCTTCAAGGAGTTTTATCTTTGAAATCGATTAGTCTATTACGCTTCATGCGTGTCATAAATTCTGTTCATCATGGACTTTATTCTATTTTGGTGCATTAACAGCTGAAATATGACATTTAGCTTTTGGTCAGCAAATGCTCCTGGCAATATTTTGGAAATGAATTATACTTGAACTTTCAAGTTCACATTTTCTTGTACGAGGATCTAGATGTATTCAAAATAATTCATTCCACATATCACTGTTTCAGCTGCCCATTTTCTCCCCCTAATGTTAGGATCACCAACACATTTCTCAACCTTATTTAGGAACCCATCTTTGTGCATTGTGGTGTCACAATTAAATCATATAGCACATCTATATTTCAAGATGGAAATTATTTGGTTCCTGACCTGAACCAATTGTGACGGGGAGAATTTATCATAACTTGGCTAGATGCGTACAAGTGCTGCTCTATATTTGATAATACATCTCATACCAAATTTCCTTTTGGTAATTTTGTTCTCATAACCAATGGTTTAGCTATAATTAGAGGCATACAATCTCTGCTAAACCAACTT
>NW_017672536.1:128511-142485 GCF_001879085.1 Nicotiana attenuata
TTTGAACTTTTTATATACTATTAGCTTAAAAATATAGCTTAACGGAATTTTTTGCTATATTTTTTTACAAATTTATTTAGTATTTTTTAAGAAAAAAGCTAAATTGCATAATTGCAATATGAGCCTCTTTTAGGATTTAATTATGTTTACATTTAAAAAAATTAAGTCCAATATTTTTAAATAGTTAATTATACATTTTAAATCATTTTAGCGCTCTCAATTTGTTTTCAGAAACTTATTTACTATTTTTATAAATAAAAAGGGGAAAAGTGGCTATTTAAATTGTAGCCCAAATTGGGTTTCAATTATAACCTAAATCAAGTCCCCAATCTCCCCAGCCCAATTCCATTTTTAACCCAATTACCCCGATCCGATTTCAAATCGAACCGACCCAAACCCGGACTCTCCACCTAACCCCTTTAATCCCAGTCGTTGATCGTTTAGATTAACGACTCCCATTGCCCCTTTCCTTTTTTAACCCAAACGACCCCTTTACCCTACCTCATTCCTCACCAACCGCCGCCTCTAAATCCCTCTTCTCTCTCAACTCTCTCTGAAACTTTTATAAACCCTAGCCGCCGCCATCAACTACACCCTAATCCATGGCCTTCCGTGGTCATTTGAGACCTGTACCAGCTTTCCATGGCTTCTATGTGTTTGGTTCTGTGGTTTCATGACCAGACTTCGAAGGAGTTTGTTCCAGTCCTTGCTCGAGTGGTGTTCATGGCCTTTCTCCTGCCAGCCACGACCTTTTCCCGCCATTTATGGCCTTTCGAGGCGGGTCCTTGACCTTTTCTGGTTAGATCGTTAACTTTCGAGATCTTTCTCGTTTATTTTGGGTTTTCTGAAACCCTAATCTCTAAGATCTTTTGATTGCTTTCAGATCTACCTTAGATCTGTGCTTACCATGAACTTTTAAGCATTTTTTCTCGAAGGTTCCTCAACGTTGCTTTCAAAACGACTCTTCATTGTTCTGATTAGGGTTTTCCTTTAAGTTATTTCAAAAATCTCTTCTCTGATTCTCGATGTTTTTTTATGATTTTACTATGAACTGTTTGTTATGCTTTCCTTCTACTTGAGTCAGCATGTTGAAAACCCTAATTTCTTTTGGGTCTCGTTCGAATCCTGAGGCTGTTTGTTTAAATGTATACTTGCTTAACTAAGTTCCTCGTTCTTGTTTGACTTATTTGTGTTAACATTTTTTTAAAACTCGATTGTTGTTGAAAAGCCCTAGGTCGTTGGGTCTGAAATCGTTTGTTTGAGTACTTGACTCGACTGAAAGCTTTTGCTTTAGACTTTCTTTTCTTTATGTGACTTATCTGATTTTACTATCTTTCAACTCGACTATGGCTAAAACCCTAACTTTTCAAAAGGTTTCCTCACCTACTACTGTGAGACCTTTGCATGTTTCAGATACGCTGTTTTCTGAACTGTTGATTCAATGTGACTTGACCTACTTGATTACTATGCTTCGAATGTTTGCTTTACTACTGAACCCTGGCTTATATCTGCCACTACTGCATGCTTGTGATTATCTCTTTTGCCAATGTGCTTGGCCTCGCATGTCTGATGTCTTCTGTTCACTCTGTTTATATACTAAAGTGCAGAAGCATGTTTCTTCTTTGACTGCCCCTAATCGTGTGACTGATTTCAAAGCTTCTCCTTTATGAACCCTAATTTCACTTGCTTGTTTGGAATTGATTGACTCTTTTCCCTTTACTGTGATATTTTGCCTTACTGAATCTTTTTCCAAAACAAGCATATTTCTGTACTTAGACTTGATTACTTACTTAATACTTGTACTACTCCTTTTATGGAAATAATCAGTCTGTCTCTAAACTGATCTCTTTCCTTATTTGAATCTGTTACTACCCGTTAAACAGTGATTCCTTAATTAGAGGGAATCACTTGTATAATTGATTTTGACTGTTGATTGTTTCCATATTTGTATTAAAACTTTATTTATTACCTCTCCTTCACTCATTTTCAAAAAGCTATAGATACCTTGCACTCCTCTTCTTTCAAACACGAACGAACCACTTGAGTTCAAAACACACACTTCACTCAAAACTCTCTCTCTTTTCTCTGTTACTACTTGTGTTGCTGCCTTGTCTAGCCGGCTGAAAGCCAAGGCTAGGTCTTTACTGGTATGTTCTAATTAATCTTCAAGCATAAAAAACAACGTGTTTTCTTTACTATTGCCTTCACTCTTGCCTGTTTCCTGCTGGTGTTTAATCAAGTTTCATTCCTAAAGCATGCTGTAAATCAATGTGTTCCTTTATGTATAAATACTCTGTCAGTCATTTGATTATGTGAATATGACTTATGAATCCCAAACCCCCATATCCCATTGTATTCTCTGGTTGGATTGAGGGCATGTCAGCATTAGACATTGCTGTGTATGACCCAAACCTGACCCTCCCTGGGGTCATATGCTTCATATCCCCTCAATGTGTTGTGTTCTCTGGCTGGTTTATGGGCATACCAGCACCATCTATTGCTGTGCATGCCCAAACCTGACCCCTTCCTAAGGTCATATGCTCCCTGCAATGAATTCCCAAACCCCTGACCCTTTATATAAAAATGCTGATTCTGTGTAGTGTTAGCTTTACTACTACTATTTCCCAATCACCCTTACCCCTCTCTATTCTCCACTCAGTATTAAATCTCTGTTTTTGCACTTCCATTATACTCTTAGACTTAGGTTCTGCCCCTCTTGTGTGAGCCTTGCCTTGGGACCCATGAGCTCCCTCTGAACTTGGACACATAAGGGCTGGCCCTTCCATACTGCACTCATCTCTATCTGGTTATGCAAACTTAGGTGTAAGCACTGCCCGGGGTCCCTTGAGACCCTTAGGGAACTTTGACACACTCAAGTCTGAGAAAGGCTTTGAAACAAATGGCATTTGAAGTGGTTTATTCCATAACTCAGAGAGGAAGTCAAGAATCAGGTTTCCTCTGGTTGTAACTCCTTCTTTTACACTTTTCTGATGTAATTCATTATTTGGTCTGTAATAAGTTGTAACAAACATTGGGGTTGGTTAGTGAAAAGGGCTGGGTAATTATGCATGATTAACTATTAGAAGGGTAGAGAACATGCCTATAGGACCTGTTTTCTGTATGATTAATTCAGCATTTAGATAATATGCCTGTAGGATTTTTAGTCTGCATGTTTAACTCTGCATTTAGAGAACCTTTCTATAGGACCTGTTTTAAATTCTGCATTTAAATAACATGCCTATGGGATTTATCTTAAATTCTGCATGTTTACTACCACACTTAAACACCATGTTTTTATGATCCAATTGATTATAATCCGGCATTATGTCCGATAGATTAAAATCAGTACCTTTTCATAGAAATCATGCCTATAGGAATTTCAAGCAAATCGTGCCTGCTTCGTTTCACGTTCAACTAGATATCATGTCTATACGAATTAAAATTAGCAATAATAGGTATCAATGCCTATAGAATCTGAAACCAGTCTAGTCTAAAATCAGTTCAACTCATACTGTTCTAAACTAATTTTTAAAACAACTCTCTCTCTTCTTATTAATACGGTTTAGAAAGCATGTCTATAGGATCTCAAATCGTTTATTTTAGAATTGTTACTACTTTGCCACATTCTGAATCAGTAATAGATATCATGTTTATAGGATCTCACCCAAACACTTAGGCAAGCCATAGGTGACAACAAATAAAACTGAACCCGCATTTGTTAATTAGTAACTGCTATAACCAGCAGGCAGCCTGATTCGGACTTCTTATCTGAGTTGTGTAATAAACTGGTCTGCCTCAACAATTAAAACTCCCCTTGCCTTAGTACTTTAGATTCAGACCCTGACTGTGTTTAAGTCATGCTATTTATGTGCTTTGCTTGAGGAGGTATACATGAGCCTTTTAGTTGTTTACATGTTTCCCCTTTATGTGCAGTCCTATGTGTTTTTGTATGTCGCCTTAGCTTTTTCACCTTTTGAAACCTAAAAGTCAGCCTAATATCCCTCCCTTTTAAGAATAGCAGTCCTAAGTTCCTCCGGGACTGATAGGAATGGGACTGGTAATAACATGCAATAGTGGTCGAGACCAATCCACGCTTTAATACCTCGACGGGGAGGGAAGGGTAGATATGGATATGATGACCTGTGCGCTAATACCACGTGTAGCCCCTCTTTTGAGGAGTGATTACCGGGTATTGCATTGATGTGATCCATATTATAAATAAACCTAGGACCCCTTTTCTTTTCATTTGCAACTTCTTTTCAAAATCCACTTTTTAATAATTGCTCTTTCAAACTCTTATGTGTTTCAACTTAAATCCCCTACTATTTGAGCCTATACTTGTCTATTTGCTAAATTGCACAAATTTACAAAAAACTGTCTGGCCGGGAACCACGCTAGTGGATCCTGAGGGGTGCCTAACACCTTCCCCTTAGGATAATTTCAAGCCCTTACCCTATCTCTGGTTATCAAACAAACTTAGAAGTGAACCTTATAGGTGTCCTAATGCACCTTAAATCATTAGGTGGCGACTCTTCAAATGCAAAACCCAGTTCCCAAAAGGAATGAGTTGTCCTGTGCCCAAAATGTCATAAACCCGATTTTTCGATGCAAAGAGGGAAAAAGGGGGCGCGATAGTTACTCCTGCCCGACACCAAGGAGAGTGAAGATGAGGCCGGTAGGCCGTAGTTCCCAGGGGTAGGACGTAGATTTTGCCATTTTGTATGTAGCATTTCCAGAGCATGTCTGTAGATGGAGAATGTGTTTTTCCGTGTATGTGTATAAAAGAAAACCTTGTGGCTTTACTTCTTCTGTACCCCTTTCTGTCTCCCATTTGGCTAGGTGAACTGGTCTCAGAGCCGGTGAGAATCCTTAGATTTATGATATGGCCCTAGGGCTCATTAGGCTGGCCCGGGGGCTCTTACGCGCTCGGTCGATGCGACCTTTAGTATAAGCTGGCGTTTGAGCTCTTATACTTTTGCTCAACTGTTTTGGGTTTAGTCTCCGAGTCGAGTTTTGACTCGAGCTCATTTGGCCCTCAAGCTTTTATGTTTGCATGGGATGGCGACAATGGCTCTTACGCCTTTGATCGAAGCGATCTTTTATGTGCGTGGCCCTGAGGCTCATTAGGCTGGCGACAATGGCTCTTACGCTTTGCCCTGAGGCATATGTAGTTAACTATTTTGGGTTTTGTCTCCGAATCGGGTTACGATTCGAGCTCATTTGACCCTCAAGCTTTCATGTTTGTGTGAGCTGGCGACAATGGCTCTTACGCATTGCCCATAGGCATGTGGAGGAATCGTTTTGGCGAAAATGCTGAGTTTCCTTTGGAGTATGAGATGCTTTGACAAAAGGTGTTCTTTGATTGCTTGGCACAAGTACATGTGTCTCCGCCCTCGGGGGCCCGGCTATGCGGACACGGTTCATTCGACCGTTTGGCCCGGTACATCATTTTCCTATTGGGACCCCATTTGGCTTTTTTTGGCTTTTCTGAGGGGATAATCTTCCAGGGGGATGCCCTCCAGTGTTCGAGGCTGATTGCAAAAGAAGTCTTGAACATTTGTCTGGATCTTCCTTAGGTAGCATATAAATGTTGCCTCGTTAAAAACCTTGACGGTAAAACCCTTCTTGGGATAAAACCCGGTTGAAGGAAAAGAGTACAATGCATGCTTTCGAAACCTAAGGCCTTCGGGTTAGGAAGAGCTCTGGTTGTTTCGATCGGGTGCTTGCATGAGGGTTAGTATGAAATATGAAATGAAAAGGGAGATGATTATACCTTAGCGGGGGATGCGCCGGCGATGTTCCGAGGTCTGGTATGTCCCTGTCGCTTGTAATAAGGATGTGGTACGGTCCTTCACTATGTTTAATTGGACTTAGCCGATGATGTAGTTCGCTTGCCCTTTGGTTCTTTCGAGAGTGGAGATATTGGTGTCGGTGCCACATCGTGCACCGCGAACATTTCTCTTGCTGCGTGCTGTTCCCCGTAGACAGTTTTAATCCCGTCCTTTGTTGGGAATTTCATCATTTGGTGGAGGGTGGATGGCACTGCTCTCATGCAGTGTATCCACGGTCGTCCTAACAAGGCGTTGTACCTCATGTCTCCTTCGATAACATGAAATTTGATATTTTGGGTCGTGCCGGCCACGCTGATTGGGAGGGTGATTTCTCCTTTCGTTGTTTCACTTGCCATGTTGAATCGGTTGAGGACTCGAGTGGCGGGCACGATTTGGTCTAACAATCCGAGCTGCTCTATTACCCTCGACCTGATAATGTTGGCCGAGCTACCTGGATCCACGAGTACATGTTTTATTTGAAATGTATTCACGAAGAAAGAGATTACCAGTGCGTCATTATGAGGTTGAGATAAGGCCTCGGAGTCCTCTTCGCTGAACGTGAGGGCATCCTCGGGTATGTACCCCGAGTTCGCTTTTCTCTAGTGATGGATATTTTTGTCTTTCTCATCACGGGCTCCTGGGGATCATCGACGCCTACCAAGATCATGTGGATAACATGTTGTGGCTCGTTTGCTTCGTTCTTTTTGGCCGCCTCTCTTTCTCGGAACTGATTTTTGGCCCGGTCGCTTAAGAATTCTCGGAGGTGACCTTTATTGAGTAGCCTGGCTACTTCCTCTCGGAGTTGGTGGAAATCTTCGGTCCTATGGCCGTGAGTGTTATGAAATTCACATACTAAGTTATGATTCCTTTGGGAAGGATTTGACTGTATAGGCCTGGGCCATCTGGTGTCTCTGATTTTGCTGATGGCGAAAATGATATCCGATACATCGACGTTGAAGTTGTATTCTGATAATCGGTGCCCCTGTTGGCCCCGTGTTTCCATCGAATCCGGTTCTGTTAATGAGTTCCCGAGGATTCTGTCCTCGGTTGATCAATCGATCGTTGCGAGGTGGGTTGCACCTCTGGGCGTTCCTCCTGTCTTCGGTGTATGGCTGATATCTTTCCTTATTTGTCTTTGGCTCCTTCTTCAGAAGCCTACTTGGGTATACTGAGCCCGAGGGAGCTCCTAATTGGTCATCCTCGACCCTAATCTTTGACTGATATCGGTTGTGGACGTCCGACCAGATTACAGCGGGATACTCGATCAGATTCTCTTTCAGCTACCTTGAAGCTACTGAGCTCCGCTCATTCAGGCCTTGAGTGAAGGCCTGCACCGCCCAGTCGTCGGAGACCAGTGGTAGTTCCATTCGTTCCATTTGGAAGCGAGATACGAACTCTCGCAGCATTTCGTTCTCCCTCTGCTTGATCTTGAACACGTCAGACTTCCTCGTTGCTACTTTGATGGCACCGGCATGTGCCTTTATGAAGGAGTCTGCCAGCATGGCAAATGAGTCTATGGAGTTGGGAGCCAGGTTGTGATACCACATCATGGCCCCCTTCGAGAGTGTTTCCCCGAACTTCTTCAGTAAGACGGACTTGATCTCGCCGTCTTTTAGGTCGTTGCCCTTCACTGTGCACGTGTAGGTAGTAACGTGCTCATTGGTGTCTGAGGTCCCGTTGTATTTTGGGAGTTCTGACATTATGAACTTCTTTGGAATGGGTTTCGGAGCCGCTTCCTCAGGGGACCGACCTTTGCACAAACTTCTTCGAATCCACACCTTTCAGGACCGGGGGTGCGCCCGGGATTTGGTCGACCCTGAAGTTGTAAGTCTCGACCTTCTTGTCGTTGGCTGCTATCATTTTCTTGCTCGATTCGATCTTTTTGGTGAGGTCCTCGAGCATTATTGTGATGGCGGGATCGGCTATCGACCCATTATTGCTTGACCTCTCCGGTACCTGTTCGGCCGGGGGAGCTATCTCCGGTGCTACCGTACTAGGAGTCTTCTAGTGACTTTGCAGCTGAGCAATAGCCAGCTGTTGTGCCTGCAACATTTCAAAAATAACATGAAGGCTAACTTCCCGTTCTTCCCGAGCTGGGGTTTTTTGGGCTTCCTGTTGGTCGACTTGGTGTATGTTCCTGTTTAGTGTGGGATCTTGTTTCGATGTGTCGAGCGTCACATGAGATTCTACCACCGGAATTGGTCCTGGCGCATTCTCAGGATTTTGTGGCGGCTCACCAACACCTGGAACAGCCACACCATTTTCTCCGTGGTTCTCAATATTGTTGTTTACTGAATCAGACATTTTAACCTGAAACCGAAGATCTTGGACAAGAAAAAGTGTGAAAGATAACTTGCGTTATGTGATGAAACCAGCAAGAAAAAGATCACTATTATTTTTAGCCCCACGGTGGGCGCCAAACTATTTACCGTGAAAATGGTAATAACAATTAAATTTGTTGATAAGACTCTAACAATACGTGATCTATTTTTATGCTAGCTGTTTAAGCAGATGATGCTATATGTATGAAGTTTAGAGACGAAATGCGAGCTAAAATAGAGTTATAATTAAATCGATGAGCTAGCTCCACAACCAGCTCATAAGAGGTCCCCATCTCAACCTCTTGGGCTATAGTGAGCTGGATACCGGAGTGCAAACCTGCAACAAATCTCTGCACTATCTCTGCATCGATGGGGAGTACCATAAGTGCATGGCAGGACAACTCAAAGAATCTCGCCTCATAGTCGGTCATCGACATCTAACCCTGTTGGAGCTGCTCGAACTAAAATCGCAACTCTTCCCTCTGAGACGGTAGAATATATCTATCCAGAAAGAGGCGTGTGAACTGGTCCCAAGTCAAGGGAGGAGAACCTGCTGGTTTGCCAAGAAGATAGGACTGCCACCATCTACGAGCCCTACCCTCCATCGGAAAGGTGGTAAAGACACCCCGTGGGACTCCAATATCCTCATGTTATGCAGTCTGTCCCTACAACAATCAATAAAGTCCTGGGGATCCTCATGTCGCTCACCTCCAAAGATAGGAGGATGTAGCCTGGTCCATCTATCCAATAGCTTCTGCATCTCGCTGTCGCAACTGGTTTGGGCTGAGGTATAGCTGCTGCAACTGGCTGAGCTCCGCCCACGGGTAGTGCCTGGGGTCCGATACACGACAGCTGTATGCCCTGGAGCCTGAGCGGTAGGGTTATGTGCTCCCCCCCAGCCTGAGATGTGGCTGGGTCTGCTGGAAATAAATAAGCCTGCGTCATAGAATCCATGAACCGCAACATACGGCCCATGACCTCTTGGAATCCCGGTGCGGACATGAAATCCACCGAGGCTGGCTCTAATGCAGGCACCTCGCCCTGCTCCTCAATAACATGATCCTCCACTGTATCCACTGGTGGCACAACTAGAGCAACTCTAGGACGCCTTCCTCCTCTACCATGAGTTGGAGCCCTCCCTCGGCCTCTACCTCCGTCTCTAGCAATAGGGGGAGCAATTCCTCCTCGGTAGGGTATATCTGTCGCGCGCGTTCTCACCATCTGTGAGAGAATAAGAGAAAGATACTTAGCACAACATCAAATGCATGATAGGAGATGAAGAAAGAGAAGTTTCCTAATACCCTATAGCCTCTCGAAGATAAGTACGGACGTCTTCGTACCGATCCGCAAGACTCTATTAGGCTTTCTCATAACGTGTGAGATCTACGTGAACGTAGTGCTCTAATACCATGTTGTCACGACCCAATTTCTCCTATAGGCCATGATGGCGCCCAACGTCGCCGCTAGGCAAGCCAATGAGAAGTGGAAAATTTAATAAAGTAAAGCGAAAACTAATGAAAGTGCAAATGCAGTGAAATAAATGCTCAAAAATCATAAAGTGTCTACTCAGCTTGTTTCCAAGACCTGGTGTCACAAGTGTGTGGGCAACTAGTAGAATATACAAAATACTAAGTGTTAGCTTGTATGGGTCCACCAAATCTTAGAGTACCTGGTCCTCTACAAGTTTCTGCTGAGAGCACTTAGTAAGGCAGTAAGTAAATGAGGCAGAGGATTTTTACGTGGAAAAATCCCGCACAAGGGGATCAAAAAAACCACGACCTACCCTGTAGGCTTTTAACTTTACTAACTTGTAATCTTACCTATTACAAGCCACTTAACAATGCTTCTGATTGTAAAGACTTCAAACTAACTTGTGGCACCTTTACCACAAGCCACTTTGTGACTATCCTAGTTACAAAGGCTTTTTCTAACTTGTGGTGCTATCACCACAAGCCACTTTGCAATACTACAATTACAAAGACTTTTCTTTATGACTAAATCTAGCCACAACCTAAACTCAACGAGTCTGAGGATTTACAAGAGAGTTCCTAATCAGTAAACTTCTAAGTAAGCAATTTAGGAGATTTTGTAAGTGCAATAACAAAGTTACAACTCAACTAGGACAGCAATAATCAATCGTTTTGGAACTGGTCCGTAGTAGCGTTCAACCTTGTTCTTCAAGCTTGAGAGAATGATCTTTTCTGTTTTTGCTAAAGGCTTGAATGAATGAAACTGAAACCATTCAGTGATGTTTTGTATAGAAACCCCTTTGGTACATCTTGGTCACATCACTTGAAATGATGTGAGTACTTTGTTTGGTTAGAGAATGAGTGGGCTGACAGTGTGGTGCAGTATGGCAGAAACAGTGCCGCCGGTCACTTCAGTTCCAGTTGTGTCCAAATGACTTGTGCTGCTATATAGGAACCACAAGAGCATCAGGTCCTTGTCTGGTTCCTAGCTCCTATGAGTGTAGCAATTCATCTTTTACTGGAGTCCGTTGGAGTTTGCAGCAATCCAAGGTAGATCAGGTTCCCTAACTGGTTCTTGTCAGAAAGTTTGTTAGATCATCAAAACATAAGGTAAGAATATTTAAGATCTATCAGTTTTCCCCTTTTTGATGATGACAAACTTAAACCGTGATAAGGTCAGAATTAAGGTATCAAAGAGCAGCAGTGTCAAAGAGTTCCCCCTGAGACGATGCCTTCAGTTACACAAGAACCAGTTCCCCAAATGTGGTTCCCCCTGAGTCCTATATTAGTTTTTCTTGGTTTTTTCCCCCTTTTGGCATCATTAAAAAGAATAAAAGTGCAAAGAAGTCCAGTCAAGCTAACCCATGCCACATATGTGCACACAAACATGAGGAAAAATAGAAGACAAAGAAGAAGCACTAGACAAAATAAAAGAGAATGCATATTAATAAATTTTAATATGCCCCTTCCTTTGAAAAAGGAAGAGACAACATTGGACTTGTTCACAGTAGTAGCAGTAGTACATCCCAACCATTCACAAAAAAAAGAACAAAAACAACCACCAAACATCAACAGAAAAGAAATATCCAGAAAACTGGTCACTGAAAGGAATCTTAGGAGGCACTAGGAGGAAGAGGCTTGGAAGCTACAACAAGTGTTTGGAGAACAAGGTCTATTCGGGCGTATCCCGACTTTTGCTCGGCGAGCAGTTCAACCTTCAGGTTCTCAACTTGCGCCCTGAGGTCAGCATTTTCTTGGGTCAAGCGAATCACCTCATCATTCGACATGGGAATTGCTCGAGCTTACTGGCCTTCCAGGATAGCGCTTCGGGCCTTCAATCGGCTATCTCCTCAGCTGCACTGTTCTGGGCAGTGATGAGCTGAGACACAGTTGAAGTGCTTCCTACACCCCCATACTTCTCAATACACTCACACTCTTCCAAGGTTGTCTGAGAGAATGTCTGTTTACGGGTCCCTACTTTACCTGTTCCTAAAGGAACCCCAAAGTGTTTGAACACTCGCGTGAGGAAGAATCCATAGGGAAGCCCGTGATTGCCGTCCTTGAAATCAGCCACTCTCTGCATATGCTCAATCAATATGGCAGGCAAGCTCATAGGGTGGAAACCATCCAATTGCTCCATTAAGAATAAATCAGATTTGGAAGTGACAGATCGCCGTTCTGCTCGAGGCAACAAGACTTTGTTAACCAGCTCAAACAACAACTGGTAGACAGGAAGCAGTGCTTTCTTGTGAATCTGGTCCCCTTTCTGATTGGAATTATCTTTCACCACTGCATTTCGGAAGTTGTACTGGCAAACATCTCGAACACTCTTCACTCCAACTGTAGGAACTTGCAAGATTTCCCCAAGCACTTTCACATCAAATACAATGTCCACACCATTTATCAAAGCACAGACATGGTCAGTATCCACCGGAACCAAGCTGGCAAAGAAACTCTGGACCTCCTCCTCATACACTTTGGGAGCATCCACGTAGAAAAGATGCGTCCACTGTTGAAACTCCACCATTTCAAGGAGTTGACGCATCCCGTCCATTTCTGAGATGGTGGGGTCAAACGTACGCCCCAACAGAACTTTCTGGTGCCTCAATCGCTCAGAGCCCAAGCAGACCTCACTTTGTGCTTTATTTTAAGAACTAGGTTCTTCAACTGTTTCATATTTGCGTTTCCTATGTTTTTTTCCACTGACTTTACCTTTCCCTTCGGACTTGACATGAATATCCTCATCACTCACTACCTTCTGCATCTTAGACTTGGAAATAGACCCTTTCTCCAGAGAAATAGACTCAGCCCTTTTCGAGGACCGCCTTACAAGGGAACTAGGTTCCTCAGGAGTTTCTTCTTCCACCTCAACAACGGGGATAGATTCATTACCTACAGGTACACCATCCTTCACCAGCGTTCTTCTTTTCTTCTTACTACTTTTCTTACTCTTTTGGAGAGCAGAATCGTAGGCCACTTTGACTTGGAGCCTGGTGGTGGGTCGCTTGAGTTCAGACTCAGGAGTCGAAGTAGGGCGTCGCTTACTGATGAATGCGTCAAGGGCCACATTGTCAAGGTCTTCGTCATCACTAGAGTGCATCTCTGGTCCTTGAATTTCCAAAGGCACAGCATCAAAAGCAGGAACAGCAGTATCCTGGGGATGAGACTCCTGACCTGGGTTTTCCTGAGAGGGATCAGATTCTTCATGTGAACCCCCAGTAATGTATGCTACTACATCTCCCACAATAGTCTCTTCGTCCCTTACACTTTGTGACGTGTGGTTCGGGGAAATGACCTCATGCAATACCCCATCAGCGGATACCACAAACACCATCTTTTCTTCAATAACCGGTGCTGCCACGACCAAGGAGTCGACTGTACCAATGGCGGAGTCCTTCGTGATCTCAGTAATCTGACCTTGTTCCACACTTAAGGTTTGACTGGTGTGGGCAACAAAAGACGGGGAGAACAAAACAGTAGTTTCCGAGTTGGAAGGAGGTTGGAAGGCTAGGGAAGAGGTGACTGTAGAGGTAGGGTTGATAAAGGGTGACATTGACTCAGAGACACCGAGAATTCCCATAGACGGGTCAAGGGGGTTACAGATAATGCAGAGAGATTTCAACTTTTCTCGGCCATGAGAGAGGTGATGTGAAGATTCTTTCCCTTTTTGGGTGAAGTTAGAAGAGGGCTTATGCTGAAGAGGGGAAGAAGAGAGGGTTTTTAAACAGAGAGGATAATTATGAAGGGAGAAGAATAGGCACCGGTTCTGAAACGGCAGTTGGGCGTGGAAAATTGTGATGTTTCAGAGGGAGAAGGAACGTTTGAATTGAAGAGACGTGACAGGTGGATCTGAAAAGTTGATGAGAGGGCAGCTGTATTTTGTACCTTTTAAGACGTGAATTAAGGGATGCACAGAACTACTAACCTTTTGTACAAGAACCTGGTTCTTGAGACACATTTCAGTCTTCATGCTCCCTTTTTTTTTTTAAAAATTCTCTTTTATCAGTCATGTACTGCATCTACTGCTTCTATGCTCATCATGCGTGTTTACCTGCAAAGGTATTGAAGTGAGTTAGACAGGGCCATAAAACACTTTGAACCCATTATTTCTTAATAACACGAGCCAACTCAAAAGGAATCTGGTCCTCAATTTGGCCTCAAAAGTCCCAGCTTTACTCTGTTTCTTTCGAACTGTTCCCTACTTAGTGCCTTGGTGAAAATGTCTGCAATTTGATCTTCTGTGCTGCAGAACTTCATGCATATCAACCCTTTCTCCACATTGTCTCTTAGAAAATGATGCCTCACATCAATATGTTTGGTCCTTTTATGTTGAATTGGATTCTTTGCCATGTT
>NW_017672536.1:142846-172748 GCF_001879085.1 Nicotiana attenuata
AAGTTCCCTAATGTATTTTTGCTGACAAATGGAAGTACCCTTTGAAGACTGTTTTACTTGAAGACCCAGGAAGAAATTTAATTCTCCCATCATGCTCATTTCAAATTCACTTCCCATAAGTTTTGCAAACTCTTCGCACAGCGAGTCAGCCGTTGCCCCAAAAATGATATCATAAACATAAACCTGAACAATGAGCAGGCTCCTTCCTCGTTTCTTTAAGAAAAGAGTATTGTCAATTTTCCCTCTCTTAAAACCATTTTAAGAGAAATTTTGACAATCTTTCATACCAAGCTCGAGGAGCCTGCTTTAGTCCGTACAGAGCTTTGTCCAACTTGAACACATATTCAGGGTGCTCATGACATTCAAACCCTGGGGGTTGCTTTACATAGACTTCTTCCTTAAGGATTCTATTCAAAAATGAACTTTTGACATCCATTTGGAACAGGGTGAATTCCATATGAGATGCAAAAGCGATTAGAATTCTGATAGCTTCAATCCGGGCCACTGGAGCAAACGTTTCATCATAGTCAATCCCTTCCTCCTGATTGTAGCCTTGGACAACTAGCCTTGCCTTGTTTCTAGTGGTAATTCCATGTTCATCGAGCTTGTTTCTGAACACCCACCTAGTTCCTATAATGGTTCTATCTGGGGGTCTGGGTACCAGATGCCACACACTGTTTCTCTCAAACTGGTGCAGTTCTTCTTGCATGGCAGTAATCCAGTCTACATCTTTCAAAGCTTCCTTGATGTTTTTAGGTTCTATCTGGGAGAGAAACGCTGAGAAGGCAAGTGAATTTCTGGCTCTTGACCTGGTTTGTACTCCAGAGTCTAGAGGAGTGATGATGTTGTCTATAGGATGAGAGCTTTGGTGTCTCCAATTAGACACCTGAGGTTCACTCTGAGAGGAGGGAAGTATGTTTGGCTGGTCTTCCTCTATCCTTCTTTTAGGNAGCTTATATATATATATATATATATATTACTTACGCTATACTATGCACTAAGTATAAGTGTATTAGGTAATGTTATATCGAATATAGCTTATATATATGTAATATATATAGTTACGCTGTACTATGCACTAAGTATAAGCGTATTAGGTAATATTATATCGAATATGGCTTATATATATGTAATATATATACTTACGCTGTACTATGCACTAAGTATACGCGCAGTAGGTAATGTTATATCGAATATATATATATATATATATATATATATATATATATATATATATATATATATATATATATATATATATATATATATATATTACTTACGCTATACTATGCACTAAGTATAAGTGTATTAGGTAATGTTATATCGAATATAGCTTATATATATGTAATATATATACTTACGCTGTACTATGCACTAAGTATAAGCGTATTAGGTAATGTTATATCGAATATAGCTTATATATATATATATATATATATATATTACTTACGCTATACTATGCACTAAGTATAAGTGTATTAGGTAATGTTATATCGAATATAGCTTATATATATGTAATATATATAGTTACGCTGTACTATGCACTAAGTATAAGCGTTTTAGGTAATATTATGTCGAATATGGCTTATATATATGTAATATATATACTTACGCTGTACTATGCACTAAGTATAAGCGTATTAGGTAATATTATATCGAATATGGCTTATATATATATGTAATATATATACTTACGCTGTACTATGCACTAAGTATAAGCGTATTAGGTACGGAGACGTCTGTACTTGTTCCCTAGAGTCTATTGAGTTAGGAAAATCTCTCATCTGTTCTTTCTTGTCGTGCGACTTGGTTTCTTAAATGCTGATTGAATTTCCACTCTGTTCTTTTGCAGATGGCGAGAACACGCGCTTCCTCATCCTCCGATCAGCAGTCCGAGCCAGGCAGCTCCCGCTAGGGGCAGAGGACGTGGCCGTGCTAGGGGCCGTGGTAGGGGCATGGCCCAGCCACCAGCAGCAACACCAGTGGCGGACCCTCAGGTTGGCCTTGACGAGGAGGTTTCGGCCCCAGCTCACATAGTTCCGGTGGGCCCAGCTCAGGTCCCAGTGGGGTTTATTGCTACCCCAGTTCTTCAGGACGCCTTGGTCCGATTGGTTGGCCTCATGGAGAATGTCACCCGAGCAGGATTGCTTCCTGCAGCACCAGCCACTTCCGAGGCTGGAGGAGGAGGCCAGACTCCTACTGCACGTACTCCGGAGTAGGTAGCTCCCCAGACTCAGATTCCACCGGGCCAACCAGCTGTGGCAGTTCAGCCGGGGGTAGTTGCACAGGCCGGTGATGGAGCGGCTATGTCCGATGATGCTTTGTGGAGGCTGGACAGGTTCACCAAGCTTTTCACTGCTACCTTCAGCGGAGCTTCTTCTAAGGACCCCCAGGATTTCTTATACAGCTACCACGAGGTTCTTCGAAACATGGGCATTGTGGAGTCCAATGGAGTTGATTTTGCGGCTTTTCGTCTATCCGGATCTGCCAAGACTTGGTGGAGGGATTACTGTTAAGCCAGACCAGCAGGGTCGCCGCCTTTGACTTGGGATCAGTTTTCAGAGTTGTTCCTGGAAAAGTTTCTCCCCGTTACTCAGAGAGATGCTTATCGGAGGCAGTTCGAGCGCCTCCAACAAGGGTCTATGACG
Source organism: Nicotiana attenuata (assembly GCF_001879085.1). Classification (NCBI taxonomy): domain Eukaryota; kingdom Viridiplantae; phylum Streptophyta; class Magnoliopsida; order Solanales; family Solanaceae; genus Nicotiana; species Nicotiana attenuata. The sequence goes on from NW_017672536.1 coordinate 145,495, forward strand.
GTCACTCAGTATGAGACCCGGTTTATCGATCTAGCTCGACATGCCCTCGTCATACTTCCCACTGAGAGGGAGAGGGTGAGGAGATTTATTGACGGTTTGATCCAGCCCATTCGTCTTCAGATGGCCAGAGAGGTGGGTAGTGACATTACGTTTCAGGAGGCGGCCATGTGGCCCGGAGGATCGAGATGGTTTTGCCACAAGGGGGTGGTCATAGGTCAGACAAGAGACCCCGTCACTCAGGTCGATTCAGTGGTGCCTCACCTGGAGGCAGGGATTCTTATGATAGGGGTCAGTCTTCCAGGCCCTTTCAGTCAGCCCTCTAGGCTTCGCAGGGTGCTCCAGGCGATCGTGGTTCTCGTGGGCAGTATTCTGATCAGCAGCCCATCAGTGCACAGCCTCTTCATAGTTTTCGTGGAGCTCATTCGGGTCGTCAGGGCCAGTCTCATCGTACAGAGGGATGTTATGAGTGTGGCGAGTATGTTCACATCAGGAGAGCTTGCCCGAGATTGAGGGGTACACAGTTACAGCAGCAGGGTCCTCGCCCCATGATTCAGGCACCAGGTGACCCACAGCCTGCCCAGCCAGCCAGGGGCAGGGGTAGGGATCATAGAGGTGGAGGTCGAGACCCTAGAGGTGGAGGCCGGACCGTCAGAGGTAGGGGTCAGCCGGTAGCCAATCGTCCCAGAGACATGGTTCAGGGAGGTGGGACTGATCCCCGGTTTTAAGCTTTACCAGCCAGACCAGAGGCCGAGTCGTCAGATGCCGTTATTACAGGTACTATTCTGGTTTGCGATAGAGATGCGTCAGTGCTATTTGACCCTGGGTCTACATATTCATATGTGTCGTCTTATTTTGCACCCTGCCTGGCTATGTCTAGCTATGCTTTGGACGTTCCTGTTTATGTATCTACACCGGTGGGTGACTCTATAGTAGTCGACCGGGTGCATCGTTCCTGTGTGGTTGTGTTTGAGGGTCTAGAGACCCGTATTGATTTACTGCTTTTAGGTATGGTGGATTTCGACGTTATATTGGGGATGGATTGGTTGTCCCCGTATCATGCTATCTTAGATTGTCACGCCAAGACCGTGACCTTGGCTTTGCCAGAGTTGCCCCGACTAGAGTGGAAAGGGACTTCGGGCCATGCCACTCGCAGTGTTATTACATATGTCAAGGCTCGACGCATGGGCGAGAAGGGGTGTTTAGCTTATCTGGCGTGTGTTCGCGACTCCAGCGCAGAGGTTCCTTCTATTGACTCTGTTCCTATTGTTCGAGAGTTCCCTGAGGTTTTCCCTTCAGACCTGCCGGGCATGCCGCCCGACAGAGATATTGATTTCTATATTGATCTGGCTCCGGGCACGCAGCCCATTTCTATTCCGCCGTATCGCATGGCCCCGCCAGAGTTGAAGGAGTTAAAGGACCAGTTGCAGGAATTACTAGAGAAGGGTTTTATCAGGCCTAGTGTTTCTCCTTGGGGTGCGCCGGTGTTATTTGTGAAGAAGAAGGATGGTTCGATGCGGATGTGTATTGATTACCGACAGTTGAACAAGGTGACGATAAAGAACAAGTATCCATTGCCGAGAATTGATGATTTGTTTGACCAGCTTCAGGGAGCAAAGGTGTTTTCAAAGATAGACTTGAGATCTGGCTATCATCAGCTGAAGATTAGGGCGTCTGATGTCCCTAAGACGGCGTTCCGCACTCGGTATGGGCACTATGAGTTTTTAGTCATGTCATTTGGTTTGACCAATTCCCCAGCAGCGTTTATGGAGTTGATGAACCGAGTGTTCAGGCCATATCTAGACTTATTCGTGATAGTCTTTATTGATGACATCTTGGTGTACTCTCGCAGCCAAGAAGAGCACGAGCAGCACCTCAGAGTGGTTCTTCAGACTCTGAAAGATAGTCAATTATATGCTAAGTTTTCGAAGTGCGAGTTCTGGTTGAGTTCGGTTGCATTTCTGGGTCATATTGTATCAGCAGAGGGTATTCAGGTGGACCCGAAGAAGATTGAGGCAGTCAAGAATTGGCCTCGACCAGCTTCAGCGATCGAGATTCGGAGTTTCTTGGGGTTAGCAGGTTATTACCGTCGTTTCGTGAAGGGATTTTCTTCTATTGCAGCCCCGATGACCAGATTAACCCAGAAGGGTGCCCAGTTCAGGTGGTCAGATGTGTGTGACGAGCTTTCAGAAGCTCAAGACAGCTCTGACCACGGCACCGGTGTTGGTTTTGCCCACGGGTTCAGGGCCTTACACAGTCTATTGTGATGCTTCCCGTATTGGGCTTGGAGCAGTATTGATGCAGGATGTCAAGGTTATTGCTTATGCTTCGAGACAGTTGAAGATCCACGAGAAAAACTATGCGGTTCATGATCTAGAGTTGGCAGCGGTTGTTCATGCTTTGAAGATTTGGAGGCATTATCTATATGGTGTGACATGTGAGGTGTACACGGATCACAAGAGCCTGCAGTATCTGTTCAAGCAGAAGGAGTTGAATGTGAGGCAGAGGAGATGGCTAGAGTTGTTGAAAGANACTGTGAGGGTTGTAAGGATCTTTCTTCCTTGGGAACCCTGCTATCCGCCCTTTTTCACTGACATTAGTGAGCAAGGCCGTGGTAGCTTCTACGGACCAGGTCCACTTTAGAGACTTTTCAAGATCATTCATTACTTTTTCTAATTTGACTTGGAGGAGCTCGTTTTTCTCAATTTTAGCACTCATCCTACATCTCAAGGCCTTCACCTCATCTTCAAGCCTAGAATATTCCTTACTCACTATCTCCTTTCCTCTTTCAGAGCTTTCAGGTTTTGACTCAGTCAAAAGCTTTGCTATTGGTTCCCTTTGGTCAGAAGTTTCTGCCAAGAGATCACTCTTTTCTTTTCTAAAATTTCAATGGCTTTCGATTGATCAGTGATTGCAGGAACTAAGTCTTTTCTAATATTTTCAGATTCTTCTAGTTCTAAGAACAAGGAATCCCTATCCTCCGCAAGATTACAAAAGGCAGTAATTAAAACATCAGCTAAACACATGAGTTTTTTTGGAGAATAGGATTTCAGATTTCTCTGAACATCCCTGAAGGTTGCCTCTTTGTTGACATTGACTTCATCATTGTCTGATTGAGCCATTAAAGCAAGCGTTGAGTCATATCCAATCTCCTCGCCTTCAACTGCCATCGTAGAACTATCATCAGTGCCAGATTTTTCTAGTTTTACTCTTATAGTTCCCTCATAAGCTATTTGCAAAGCCTCCCATATTTCCTTGGCAGTGTCGCATGTAGAGATTCTGTCGTACTCTTTAGGTTCCAATCCATCTACCAGGATTTTTTTGGCACGAAAATTCTTCTCCATTGCTTCTTTGTCTGCTTCAGTGTATTCATCGGTGGTCCTTTTTGTTGAAAATGGAAATTCAATTTATACCTTGATTGGAACAAACGGACCATCGCAGATAACATCCCAAAGCTCACAATCCTCGGCCATGATGAAATCATACATTCTAGCTTTCCACCACAATAGTGTTTTCCATCAAACTAGGGTGGGTGGTATATGGATTGTCCTTCTTCAAAATTTAGTGGAGCCGTCATGAGGATCCTTCCTAGGTGTTAACCTGATAGGAGGAACCTGCTCTGATACCAATTGTTAGCTTGTATGGGTCCACCAAATCTTAGAGTACCTGGTCCTCTACAAGTTTCTGCTGAGAGCACTTAGTAAGGCAGTAAGTAAATGAGGCAGAGGATTTTTACGTGGAAAAATCCCGCACAAGGGGATCAAAAAAACCACGACCTACCCTGTAGGCTTTTAACTTCACTAACTTGTAGCCTTACCTATTACAAGCCACTTTATAATGCTTTCGATTGTAAAGACTTCAAACTAACTTGTGGCACCTTTACCACAAGCCACTTTGTGACTATCCTAGTTACAAAGGCTTTTTCTAACTTGTGGTGCTATCACCACAAGCCACTTTGCAATACTACAATTACAAAGACTTTTCTTTATGACTAAATCTAGCCACAACCTAAACTCAACGAGTCTGAGGATTTACAAGAGAGTTCCTAATCAGTAAACTTCTAAGTAAGCAATTTAGGAGATATTGTAAGTGCAATAACAAGGTTACAACTCAACTAGGACAGCAATAATCAATCGTTTTGGAACTGGTCCGTAGTAGCGTTCAACCTTGTTCTTCAAGCTTGAGAGAATGATCTTTTCTGTTTTTGCTAAAGGCTTAAACGAATGAAACTGAAACCATTCAGTGATGTTTTGTATAAAAACCCCTTTGGTACATCTTGGTCACATCACTTGAAATGATGTGAGTACTTTGTTTGGTTAGAGAATGAGTGGGCTGACAGTGTGGTGCAGTGTGGCAGAAACAGTGCCGCCAGTCACTTCAGTTCCAGCTGTGTCCAAATGACTTGTGCTGCTATATAGGAACCACAAGAGCATCAGGTCCTTGTCTTGTTCCTAGCTCCTATGAGTGTAGCAATTCATATTTTACTGGAGTCCGTTGGAGTTTGCAGCAATCCAAGGTAGATCAGGTTCCCTAACTGGTTCTTGTCAGAAAGTTTGTTAGATCATCAAAACATAAGGTAAGAATATTTAAGATCTATCACTAAGCTACTATTTGAAATATGGTAGATAGAAAGTAAATACAAAAGAGAGACTGTGAGTGCTGCAGAACGGCCACAGAGAGCAGCTCACCACTAAGCCTCGAGATAATGGGGGTGCGCGCCGGAATGACTACCAGATGCACCTGCCTCAGATCCTGCACAATTAGTGCAGAAGTGTAGCGTGAGTACATAAACATCAAGTACTCGGTAAGTATCCAGTCTAACCTCGAAGAAGTAGTGACGAGGGGTCGACATCGACACTTACTATGGGCCAACAAATAAAATACAGCAATTCTAAATAAGCATGGGATATGTAAATAATAATAATAATAATAATAATAATAATAATAATAATAATAATAATAATAATAATAACACAATAATAAGCAGTGAATAAATGATTCTTTAACTGATAGTAAATTTCAAAATCTCCAACCAACACCTACTAACTCCAAACAATTTCTGTTATTCAATAAATTTTAACCTCTCAAGCTATAAAATAATATCAAGTTTAATCGGGCTCCGAGTATTATCACGCACGATTTATGCCGAAGTATAATCCGCTCTAAATCCTCAACTTGTGTGATGACCCAAAGGGTCATCACCTGTTTCCTCATTCATTCTGTGCTTCTGAGGCCTTGAAAACCTCATTTTTACTTTCCTCGATTTGCGTGCGCGGTCCGGCGCGTAGCCGGAAAGCTTTTATGTTGAAATATGTGAATTCTATGAAAAATTTGAAGAATTTTGATATTAATATGTTTAAGGTTGACTTCGGTCAACATTTTTGGTAAACGGACCCGAACTCGAGATTGGACGGTCCCGGAAGGTCCGTAGGAAAATATGGGACTCGAATATGTGCCCGGAGTCGAATTCCGAGGTCTAGAGCCCGAGAAATGAATTTTTCTGTGAAATTGTTTTTCTGAAATTATTAAGGAAAATGGAAATGAAAATTGATTAAAAGACTGTGGTATCGGGCTCGTATTTTGGTTCCGACGACCGGTACAAGTCTTAAATATGTGTTAAGCGCTTTCTGTAAAGTTTGGTCGAAATCGGACATCGTTTGACGTGTTTCAAACCTAAATATCTAAAGTTTGAAGTTTATGAAGTTTGAAAGGAAAATGATGATTTTGAGGCTTGATCCAATGATTTTGAGGTTATTTTGGCGATTTAATCGCTCGAGTAAGTTCGTAAGATGTTATTGAGTTAGGGTGTGTGATTGGTTAGGAGCCCCGAGGGCTCGGGAGTGTTTTCGGAGGTGTTTGGGGTGGTTTTGAACTTAGGATGATATCAGATTTTCTGCAATTTTTACACAGAGATTTCCTTCTTCGCGATCGCGCTCTTCCCCACGCGATCGCATAGCACTGAGTCGTCTTCCTTCGCGATCGCGTCTTGAACCACGCGATCGCGTAAGCCAAATCCTTGGACCCCCAGTAGTTCTTCTACGCAATCGCGTAACCCTCCATGCGATCGCGATGACCAGTCAGTGGTACCCTTCACGATCCCATCCCTATTTCCGCGATCGCGTAGGGCAATTTTGCCCAGCGAATTTTTAAGTTAAAAACAGAAAGTAGCACGGGATTTTTCATAAAAACACACGAAACCCTTTCTTCTCCAAGCACTTAGGCGTCCATTGAAGCTCTCTTTCATCAAAACTTCTTGGGTAAGCATTGTTCAACTTGTTTCCTTCAATTTCCTTCATTAATTAGTGAATTCCTAGCCCTAAAAACATGAAATCAAGGTAGAAATTATGGGTTTTGGGTAGAGTTAGGGTTTTGAGAATTTTGGGTGATTCAACCTCAATTTGGGGTCGAATCTTAAAATAAATTATATATTTGCACTCGTGGAGTTATGGGTGATCGGGTTTTGGTCCGAGCCTAGAGTTTGGACCATGTGGGCCCGGTGTCTAATTTTGGTATTTTTGAAAGAATGCTAGAAAATTCATATCTAGGCTATGGGATGTTGCCCTTGAGTCTTTATTGATATTATTGAATTAATCATGCCTAGATATCACTGTTTCGGAGTCGGATTTTAGAGGAAAGGCGGTCTTTGAAGGTTGATTACTATTCTTGGGACCGAGGTAAGTGTTTGGTTTAACCCTAGCTTGAGGAAATAGGAGTTGAGTCTTGTTGCTAATTGCTATGTGATCGAGTACGATGTATAGGCATGGTGACGAGTATCTATACATTGGTGTCTAGCATGACCGTGAGTCTTTATAATGTGATTATCGTGACTTGGTTGTGAACTCCGTGTTTATTGGAGGAATTCTATTTGTTGTGAATAACATGTGAACGGTAATATGATCACTTGATTCCTGGGAGCATTGGCTCGAATTGTGATACGAATATTGAAAGTATACGAAATGACTTGAATTCTTTGGAGCGTTGGCTCAAAATAGTAAAGTGAATTAAAAGATAAGGAAAGTAAGAAAGAGAAAGCGTTGTTGATTCTTTCCCTTGCCGGGATGTTTGTCAAATATTTGCTTATTTTGTGCCCCTTGATTGTGACTGTTGTTTGGGGAGTCGGACTGTACCATGATATTGAGGATCGGGTTGCACGCCGCAACAATGATATTGAGGATCGGGTTGCACGCCGCAACAATGATATTGAGGATCGGGTTGCACGCCGCAACAATAATATGTGAGGATCGGGTTGCGCGCCGCAACAATGATACATGATAAATGAAATGAGTCGGGTTGCACGCCGCAACAATGATATTGTGGAGCGGGTTGCACGCCGCAACAATAATATTATGGAGCGGGTTGCACGCAGCAACAATGGTAATTAAGGGCCGGGTTGCACGCCGCAACAGTTATTGATACAAATGTGCTTATTGTTGGTATTAGATTCTTGCTCATTGTAAATTCTAAGTTGCTTTAGTTTGTTACTCTGGATTATTGTTATTGTTGTAACTCCCCATAGCATGTTTCCCCTCCCATGTTGGTGACTGCTTTATATATTCGATTGCCGCTGTATACTTATAACTGCACAGGTTTATGTGGTGTCCAGTCTAGCCTCGTCACTACTTCGCCGGGGTTAGGCTAGACACTTACCAGCACATGGGGTCAGTTGTGCTGATGCTATACTTCTGTGCATTTTTGCACAGGTCCAGGTTTTGAGGAGCAGCAGCAGTAGTACGGGAGCAGGCTTTCATATCACGAGACTGAGGTAGCCTTGCAGGCGTCCGCAGGCCCAGCGTCTCTTCTTTATGTTTCCTTTTGACTGTTGCCTCATTGTTTTCGGGACAGACAGCTATTATATTTCTTTCAGACCTTTGTATTTAGTTTATTCTTAGTGGTTCGTGAGTAATGTGACACCAAATCTTGGGTAGAGACTATTGTTGACTATTCCGCGTTTTGATTCAGACTTATAAATTAGACTTCCGCTATTGTTATTATTAAATTCCACATTTCTTTTAGATGCTAAAGATTGTTAACAGATTTATTTATTAATGAAAGGTAAATAAGTTGGCTTGCCTAGCTACCACGAGTAGGCGCCATCACGATCCCGATGGTGGGAAATCCGGGTCGTGACAACTTGATTCCAACAACCCAAAAATAGTCAAATATTATATAAATTAATCAATATGCACTCACAAGTTCATAATTTAACCATTAGAGTAATTACTCGACCCAAATTGGAGGATTCCTAAAATTCACCCTCGGGTCCACGTACCCGAATTTTTTCGAAAATTTTTGAAGATAAATGTTACCCATAACTTCACGAACTCAAATATATAATTTTCACCCAATTCCATAATCATTTTCGTGGTTAAATCCCATTTTTATCAAAATCTAAGTTTTTCAACTAAACCCATAGATTCCACAATTTTTCATGTTAAAATCTATCATAATCTATGTATTAAACTCATCTTGTATAGAAATTACTTACCTCAAAGTGCTAGGTGAAAACCCCTCTTCAAAGAGCTCTAAAATCGTCCAAGAAGTGAAAGAAATGAACCAAAATGGCCTAAGTCCCGTTTTTTAAAAAAGACAATGCCCAGGCATCCCTTCTTCGCGATCGCGGAAGAGGCCTCACGATCGCGAAGGCAAACAGCCCATGCCCGAGAAAACAGAAGCCTCGCGAACGCGACAGGAGCCCCCGCGTTCCTCGCGAACGCGAAGGCTTGCCTGGCCTACCCTATGCAAACGCGTTGGTTTCTTCGCGAACGCGAAGAATAACAGCGGCCCCTTCCCAGATCCAGCCTCCTCTATGCGAACGTGGGCCACTTCACGCGAACGCGAAGGCCACAGATCCCAGACCTTTGCGAACGCAGGCTGGCTATCGCGAACGTAGCATAATTTCCAGTCCCCCATTTTCCCTTCTTCGCGAACGCGGCCCCTTCCTCGCAAACGCAAAGAAGGAAACCAGAACCAACAGTGACAGCATTTTGGACTTAGCTCGGGGCAGTACGAAACTCACCCGAGCCACCCGGTAACCTGTTCAAATGCACCAACAAGTCCATAAACATGATACGTACCCGCTCGAACTCTCGAAATGCATAAAATATCATCAAAACTAAATCGCACCCCTAAACCAAATTGAATCAAGTTTTCTTGGAAAACAAGTAGTAATCTTATTCATTTTCCGGTGTTTGGTACACAAATTTCTCAAGAGTAGTCATAAATAATTTAGATATAATAAACATGAAGCCATAAACTTTCAAACCAACAACCTTCCGAACCCACATTTTTCACAAACTTTCGTAACCGCGGAATTTCTAACCCTTAAACTTTATAATTTCTAAACCCGTAAACTTCTAAACACATAAACCTCTTGTTTACCGTGAAAATTGTAATAACAATTAAATTTGTTGATGGGACTCTAAAAATACGTGATTTATTTTTATGCTAGTTGTTTAAGTAGATGATGCTATATGTATGAAGTTTATAGACGAAATGCTAGCTAAAATAGAGTTATAACTAAATCGATGAGCTAGCCAATCGGGGCCTCGGACTGACCGATATGGGGCCTCGAGGTTGATTCCTGGGCTCGGGCTCGAGCTATTAAGGGAAACCGGGGAAGGGCTAACAGTTGTAAAATAATCAGTGAAGGCTCTTTATGACCAATGATAAGCAATAAATGAAGAACAAGTATGAAGATAATAAATAAGAGCAACAATATTGAGAGAGTATGTTAAAGAGAAAAGAGAGAGTTCTTGTATATTTCGTGTGAAGTAGTTGGAGCAACAGCCGCCCCTTACAAAATGACAAAGATCCCCTTTATATAGGAAAAGAATCCCTACACGGTATAAAATACATTAATTGTAAAGATATGGAGATGGGATGGCTAGACATGACACCCTGATTCGGGTTCAGAGTAGGCCGTTCAGAGTAGCCCAGCTAGGCTTTGTCAGACTTAGCCGCGTGTCTTGGGAACTCCCCGTCTTTACCCTTGCCACGGTCAATGATGCCTCTAGGTCAGGCGTCGACGAGCCTCGAGAGAGGGAACTCGGTCACAGCTTTGTGGCCTTGAGGCTTCGAGATGATCTTCCGGAATGCCTTAATGACGGGAAATTGGACCCTTCGATTTCACCGTGTACAGATAGTCTCCGCGTTTCCTAGAATGAAGCGATGGGAAACGATTTTGACATCCGACCCTTCGGGCTTTCTGCGACGACGTTATACCGGTGATGCAACCTATGACGTGGGCCTTCACGATAACCGGGACATCCCATGGACTTGTCTTTTCGGCGTCATTCAATGCACTGTCGATTCCCATTCTTCAAAGTGACAGTACCGCCGTCAATTCAGTTTTTCAAGAACGCATTGATTGCGCCTGCCGATTCGTCTTTAGAGGCATTGATGGCCGTGTTATCACCCCCTATAAATGGGGGCATTCCGCCACTATCTCTTTATCCGGGTGCCTTTCTCTATTCATTCATCCCTTTCTTCTCACTATCTTCCTCCATTGCTAACCACCATGTTTGGGGTTTACAGCTTTAAGGTTGTATGGCAGCATTTTCATCGGCTGTGTGGTGGACTTCTGCCTGAGCTTCCCCTTGTCGAGCGAGATCATACCGTCTTGTCGCTATTGTCGTTGTTGTTATGCCTGTTACTGCTGTCGTTATTGGCTCGAGGTGATGATACAGGGGCGGCCAAATTCTTCCAATCTAGAAGGACGTTTGGACTCTACACCGCTTCTCCGGAGAGTGTTCGGATTATACACCGCTGCTCACTCTCCTACCCTGGCCTGGTATGGCACTTCATTCCTTGGGTTTTTTCTTAAGGGATAAAATGGCACAACCGGCCGCTGAGGCTGGTGCCCGCCGAATCTTCAACCTTTGGCTTCGGCGGGCCATGTCTCTTTTCTCTGCCTCTTCTGCATCCTTCCCCGTGGGATCGAGCTGGGAACCTAGAGTAGGTGGCGGTAGAAGGGATCACCTTCGAGGATACAAGTTCGAGGAGGTGGCGCTCGGAGATGCTGCAACCGGATATGGACCTTCGAGGGTAGACTAGGCTCTTAGGCTTTTACTATGGGTGTGCACTCCTTCGCTTCTTTGTTTCTGTGTAAGGACCCCTTATGGGCTTTTGTAATCATATGTAAGGACCCCTCGTGGGCTGTTGTAACCAAACGTTTATGAATAGAAAGATATTTTCTCGACTTTCGTCTTTGATGCTTGCCATATTCTTTCTACATTTGTGGAGACTTCTGAATGTATGCCTCTGCTGACTATTGTCCATATCTAACCCGGATATGAGTATTCTTTCTGGTCTTCGGTTGATAAAAATGGCACCTCTCGGAGCCCTCTGTTGTTCCTCGGGCCAAGCTTGAATTGATCCGATAGATTCGGGCCTTCGGGACCTTTGGGTCATACGAAAATAGTACCTCGAGCCTGGAAATTTTTGAGAGCGTTCTCCGAGTGAGGGTTAGCTTTAGGAACCTGGAAACTTGCTTTGAACATGATGTAAATAGCCTTTAAGGCATTGTAGATAGGTCCCACATGAGGGGTTGCCAGACTTTAGGCGATATCCTGAGGTCGAACCCTTATGGTCTGAGCTCGAAGTGCTTATTTTTCTTCTTGAGAGGAGCCTTCGAGACATGGTACCATCTCGAATCCTGCAATGGTGCTAAATGCTTCCTGGAGTCTAACTTCTTTTTGATGGAGGTCCTCGAGGTCGGGTACCACCTCGAGACTGGAGATGATGCCGTTGGCTCCTTAAAGCCTGGCTTTTTTTGTGGAGGTCCTCGAGGTCGGATACCACCTCGAGACTAGAGATGATCTCGTTGGCTTCTTAAGGCCTAGCTTTTTTTTATGGAGGTCCTCGAGGTCTGATACCACCTCGAGACTGGAGATGATGCCGTTGGCTTCTTAAAGCCTGGCTTCTTTTCGATGGAGATCCTCGAGGTCGGGTACCACCTCGGGATTGGAGATGATTCCATTGGCTTCTTAAAGCCTGGTTTCTTTTTTATAGAGATCCTCGAGGTCGGGTACCACCTCGAGATTGGTGACGATGCCGCTTCTTCATATATATATATAGTCACTTCCGCTCATTTAGGTATCTTCCTATTTTAGATAATTATCCTCTCGTTTCGGCATTGAGCCCTTCATTACCTTAGCGCTAAAGTATTTGTGCAGGTTCCTGCTTCAGTTCTTCTAGTCTAGGCATAGCCATGACTGTTACATCGGGGCCTGTTCGGCAAAGAGGGGGGAGTTCCGCTCCCGATGCTCAGGATCAAAGAGAGTCTTCCTTGAAGATTATTTCTTCGATAGGGGAGGGGAACCTTGAGTTAGTGAGGAGAGATTGCGGATGGGGGGAGAGAGTATTGTTACGGACTCTTTCCCCGGATGAGGGCATCTCGGATCATGTTGATGGATTCCTGAACGTGTACACGTATCCTTTCACACTGGGCCCCCACGATAGGGTTGTGCTCGACTTCTATTTAAGGTATCAGGTTACCTTGGCACAGATACATCTGTCGTTTTGGCGAGTAGTGTTGATGATGAGGTTCTTTGAGGAGATAGCGGGGCTTGAATTTACGCTCAGTCATCTCATTAGGTTGTATCGGCCCTTTCACCGCCGAGGTCTGCTAACCTTGCGGTGTCGGTCGACCACGCCCTTCGTTATTGACGATAAGGAAGACGGAGATCTGGGGTGGATGAGTCGGTTCGGACGGGTTCGGACGGCTAACGTTATCCCCGTGGAGCTTATGCCATTCCCCGAGGAATGGAACTATGCACGTAAGTGGTACATCCCGTGCCTTCTCAAATTTGTTTATGGTGAAGGCTAGTTTGTAACCGTGTTTTTCCCCTTTCTGTAGCGATTCATGGGCGCCGGGCAACGTTCCTGATCTGCCTGGTTGTGTCCGGAAGTTGGCGACCCACTCGACTTGTGATGAGCATAGGTGCCGAGCCATGTCCCGGTCAGATGGGAAGCAAAACATAACGGTATGCATATGTACTACTTTTTCCTTACCCTTTGTTCATTCGAAGACACATTTTCCCTTTTTGCGTATTAATCTTGCTGCTGTAGGTATCGGAGAGCCTTCAGAGGCGAGGTCGTGCTCCTCCGGAGAGGGGGAGGGGTTTCCAGCTTCCGGGCTAAAAAATAACAATAATAAGCGGTACATGCATTCGCAGGGCGATGGCGCTCAGAGTAAGGCGAAACGGGGCCGGGGCTTCGAGACGAAAACGCCGTTTGAGCCTGTCGCGCCCGTAGTTCCTGACTCCGGAAAGGTGGTTTCTACGAGCGACCGTGCCTCGGCCGGAGTCGCTTCTTCCAGGATTGAGGGGACTAGATTAACAGATTTGCCCTCGGTTTTCGAGGAAGTCCGTCGGCTTCACTTTGTGGTGAGTTTCGACATAGGCCTTTTGAATTTCGCGTCTTGCTTTCCTTATCGAGTTTTCTTCTGCAGGACTTTGACAGGCTTAGGTCTAAGTTGCTCCGTCACGGAGATAGGTTCCGGAAAGCTCTAGATGAGGATAGATCCCTTAGGCTCCTTTGCGAGGAAAAGGAAGTCGAGCTGGCACACTTGCGATATGAGGCATGCCGGAGCTTGAATTACGAGAGCTACTTGATGGAGCAGGTAATTTTCCGTCCTGGGTGCGTATACGTTTTACCTTTTAGCTTCTGAGACTAACACTTTGTTTATTCCAGTTGCAGAAAAAGACGGAGGCCCTGGAACGTCTTCGGGATGAAGCCGACCGAATCAAGAATGACTGTGATGAGCTAAGAGCTCGGCAGAGGTTCAGGCTTCAGAGGAGAAGGATGCCTTGGCTAAAGTTCCTGCCTTTGAGGTTCAACTCCGCTTAGCTCGTGATAATGCTTTAGTTCAAGCGGATATGATCACGAAGCTCGAATCTGAGCTTTCGAAGGTCAGGGTTGAGATCGTTGATGCCCAGACCGGAGCAGTACTGAGCCGAACTAACGCTGATAAGGAGATGGCGATTTATTTGAAGGACGCTACCGATGCTCAACCCAAGTTGAAGAGGGTCCTCGATCGTGAAGAGAGGATCAAAGGATATGCTCGTTGCAAGTCCCGAAGAAAGATTCTCGAGGAGATCCGCGCCAGGGGTTTTGTCCTCTCGGAAGAGTTGGCGCGAGCAAGGGCGGACGAGCGTGATGCTCGGTTACTCCTGCCCGACACCGAGGAGAGTGAAGTGAGGCCGGTTGGCCGTAGTTCCTAGGGGTAGGACGTAGATTTTTCCATTTTGTATGTAGCATTTCCAGAGCATGTTTGTAGATGGAGAATGTGCTTTTTCGCGTATGTGTATAAAAGAAAACCTTATGGCTTTACTTCTTCTGTACCCCTTTCTGTCTCGCATTTGGCCAGGTGAACTTGTCTCAGAGCCGGTGAGAATCCTTAGATTCGTGATATGGCCCTGGGGCTCATTAGGCTGGCCCGGGGCTCTTACGCGCTCGATCGATGCGACCTTTAGTATAAGCTGGCGTTTGAGCTCTTATGCTTTTGCTCAACTGTTTTGGATTTAGTCTCCGAGTCGGGTTTCGACTCGAGCTCATTTGGCCCTCAAGATTTTATGTTTGCATGGGCTGGCGACAATGGCTCTTACGCCTTTGATAGAAGCGATCTTTTATATGCGTGGCCCTGAGGCTCATTAGGCTGGCGACAATGGCTCTTACGCTTTGCCCTGAGGCATATGTAGTTAACTATTTTGGGTTCTGTCTCCGAATCGGGTTACGATTCGAGCTCATTTGACCCTCAATTTTTCATGTTTGTGTGAGCTAGCGACAATGGCTCTTACGCTTTGCCCTTAGGCATATGTAGTTAACTATTTTGGGTTCTGTCTCCGAATCGGGTTACGACTCGAGCTCATTTGACCCTCAAGCTTTGTATTTATGTGGGTTGGCGACAGTGGCTCTTACGCCTTGGGTCGAAGCGACCTTTTATTGGCTTTGTTTTCCCCTCGTCAAGGACATTTTTGAAGTAATTTTCGTCTGACCCGTCGTCGGTTCGGGAAGAACCTCGATTTCGAGTCATTTCGTGGCGATGATCGAGCACCCCGTAAGGTTTGGCTCGGAGGTTGAGTATCTCGAAGCCAATGATGTAGAGCTGACGTGGTCGAAGCTCTTTTGCCTATGTCGAGGGTAGCCTGTTTAACCGCTTCTTTTCGAAGTAGATTCGAAGTAATGGCCTATGATTTTGTAGCGACGGTCGGGCGTCCCCGAGTCGCGTTAGTTTGGCTTGTACAGCCATATTACCGTAGTCATTTGTGCTTGGCCGGAGCCATTTTTGGTCCCGAGTGTAGTAGTTTAGGTGTCTATATCGAGGGTATGCCTTTTCAGGGATCATACAAGTTCGATATATAGCCTAAACTTCGGGATCGAGTTTATGCCTGTAGTAAGGTCTTACAAAATTTTCATGCCTTTGAGGTCTTACAGTTTTGTTGATACTTGGTACAAGTATGATTCATGCCTTGCTTGAGGTCTTACAGTTTTGTCGATACTTGGTACAAGTATGCTTCATGCCTTGCTTGAGGTCTTACGGTTTTGTTGATACTTGGTACAAGTATGATTCATGCCTTGCTTGAGGTCTTACAGTTTTGTTGATACTTGGTACAAGTATGATTCATGCCTTGCTTGAGGTCTTACAGTTTTGTCGATACTTGGTACAAGTATGATTCATGCCTTGCTTGAGGTCTTACAGTTTTTGTTGTTGCCTTATATAGGTCTTACGAGACCGAGTCTACCCGCTCGGGGTCTTATGGCCTCGAGCTTTTTACTGAATGGCGATTGGCGACAGTCTCCGAGTCGTCGAGGTTGTTTTGGCTCGAGAGCCGTTACTCTACAGCTCGGTATTGCCTCATTGAGAGCTTACGCTTTCGGAGATTCCGACCCTGAGGTCGTGCGATTTTTGAGTTTTCGACGCCAGTCCCTGAGTGTTCGGGGCACTTTTGGCCTTGGAGGTGTTTCATGATTTTCATGCTGCCGTAGAGGGCTTATGCGTTTGGAGTTTCAACCCCGAGGTCATGCGGATGTCGAATCGTTGATGCCAGTCTCCGAGTATTCGGGACGTTTTTTATGGAGGAATCGTTTTGGCGAAAATGCTGAGTTTCCTTTGGAGTATGAGATGCTTTGACAAAAGGTGTTCTTTGATTGCTTGGCACAAGTACATGTGTCTCCGCCCTCGGGGGCCCGGCTATGCGGACATGGTTCATTCGACCGTTTGGCCCGATACATCATTTTCCTATTGGGACCCCATTTGGTATTTTTTGGCTTTTCCGAGGGGATGATCTTCCGGGGGGATGCCCTCCAGTGTTCGAGGTTGATTGCAAAAGAAGTCTTGAATATTTTTCTGGATCTTCCTTGGATAGCATATAAATGTTGCCTCGTTTAAAACCTTGACGGTAAAACCCTTCTTGGGATGAAACCCAGCCGAAGGTAAAGAGTACAACGCATGCTTTCGAAACCTAAGGCCTTCGGGTTAGGAAGAGCTCGGGTTGTTTCGATCGGGTGCCTGCATGAGGGTTAGTATGAAATATGAAACGAAAAGGGAGATAATTATACCTTAGCGTGGGATGCGCCGGTGATGTTCTGAGGTCTGGTATGTCCCTGTTGCTTGTAATGAGGACGTGGTACGGTCCTTCACTATGTTTAATCAGGCTTAGCCGATGATGTAGTTCGCCTTCCCTTTGGTTCTTTCGAGAGTGGAGATATTGGTGTCGGTGCCACGTCGTGCACCGCGAACATTTCTCTCGCCGCGTGCTGTTCCCCGTAGACAGTTTTAATCCCGTCCTTTGTTGGGAATTTCATCATTTGGTGGAGGGTGGATGGCACTGCTATCATGCAGTGTATCCACGGTCGTCCGAACAAGGCGTTGTACCTCATGTCTCCTTCGATGACATGAAATTTGACATTTTGGCCGAGCTACCTGGATCCACGAGTACACGTTTTATTTGAAATGTATTCACAAAGAAAGAGATTGCTAGTGCGTCATTATGAGGTTGAGACAAGGCCTCGGAGTCCTCTTCGCTGAACGTGAGGGCATCCTCGGGTATGTACCCCCGAGTTCGCTTTTCTCTAGTGATGGATATTTTTGTCTTTCTCATCACGGGCTCTTGGGGATCGTCGATGCCTCCCAAGATCATGTGGATAACATGTTGTGGCTCGTTCGCTTCGTTCTTTTTGGCCGACTCTCTTTCTCGGAACTGATTTTTGGCCCAGTCGCTTAAGAATTCTCGGAGGTAACCTTTATTGACTAGCCTGGCTACTTCCTCTCGGAGTTGGTGGCAATCTTCGGTCCTATGGCTGTGAGTGTTATGAAACTCACATACTAAGTTATGATTCCTTTGGGAAGGATCCGACTGTATAGGACTGGGCCATCTAGTGTCTCTGATTTTGCTGATGGTGAAAACGATATCTGATACATCGACGTTGAAGTTGTATTTTGATAAGCGTGATGCCCCTATTGGCCCGGGTTTCCATCGAATCCGGTTCTGTTAATTAGTCCCCGAGGATTCTGTCCTCGGTTGATCAATCGATCGTTGCAAGGTGGGTTGCGCCTCGGGGCGTTCCTCCTGTCTTCGGTGTATGGCTGATATCTTTCCTTATTTGGCTTTGGCTCCTTCGTCAGAAGTCTACTCGGGTATACTGAGCCCGAGAGGGCTCCTAGTTGATCATCCTCGACCCTGATCTTTGGCTGATATCGGTTGTGGATGTCCGACCAGGTTACGGTGGGATACTCGATCAGATTCTCTTTCAGCTGCCTTGAAGCTACTGAGCTCCGCTCATTCAGGCCTTGAGTGAAGGCCTGCACCGCCCAGTCATCAGAGACCGGTGGTAGTTCCATTCATTCCGTTTGGAAGCGAGATACGAACTCTCGTAGCATTTCTTTCTCTCTCTGCTTGATCTTGAACACGTCAGACTTCCTCGTTGCTACTTTGATGGCACCGGCATGTGCCTTTATGAAGGAGTCTGCCAGCATGGCAAATGAGTCTGTGGAGTTGGGAGCCAGGTTCTGATACCACATCATGGCCCCCTTCGAGAGTGTTTCCCCAAACTTCTTCAGTAAGACGGACTCGATCTCATCGTCTTTTAGGTCGTTGCCCTTCACTGCGCACGTGTAGGCAGTAACGTGCTCATTGGGGTCTGAGGTCCCGTTGTATTTTGGGAGTTCTAACATTCTGAACTTCTTTGGAATGGGTTTCGGAGCCGCTTCCTCAGGGAACGGCCTTTGCACGAACTTTTTCGAATCTACACCTTTCAGGACCGGGGGTGCGCCCGGGATTTGGTCGACCCTGGAGTTGTAAGTCTCGACCCTCTTGTCGTTGGCTGCTATCATTTTCTCGCCCGATTCGATCTTTTTGGTGAGGTCCTCGAGCATTTTTATGATGGCGGGATCGGCTATCGACCCATTATTGTTTGACCTCTCCGGTACCTGTTCGGCCGGGGGAGCTATCTCCGGTGCTACCGTGCTAGGAGTCTTCTGGTGACTTTGCAGCTGAGCAATAGCCAGCCGTTGTGCCTGCAACATTTCAAAAATAACATGAAGGCTAACTTCCCGTTCTTCCTGAGCTGGGGTTTTTTGGGCTTCCTGTTGGTCGACTTGGTGTATGCTCCTGTTAGTGTGGGAGCTTGTTTTGACGTGTCGAGCGTCACATGAGATTCCGTCTGCCGGAATCGGTCCTGGCGCGTTCTCAGGATTGTGTGGCGGCTCACCAACACCTGGAACAGCCACACCATTTTCTCCGTGGTTCTCAATAGTGTTGTTTACTGAATCAGACATTTTAAACTGAAATCGAAGATCTTGGACAAGAAAAAGTGTGAAAGATAACTTGCGTTATGTGATGAAACCAGCAAGAAAATAATCACTATTATTTTTAGCCCCACGGTGGGCGCCAAACTATTTACCGTGAAAATGGTAAAAACAAATAAATTTGTTAATGGGACTCTAAAAATACGTGATCTATTTTTATGCTAGTTGTTTAAGCAGATGATGCTATATGTATGAAGTTTAGAGAAAAAATGCGAGCTAAAATAGAGTTATAATTAAATCGATGAGCTAGCCAATCGGGGCCTCGGACTGACCGATATGGGACCTCGAGGTTGATTCCTGGGCTCGGGCTCGAACTATTAAGGGCAATTGGGGAAGGGCTAACAGTTGTAAAATAATCAGCGAAGGCTCTTTATGACCAATGATAAGCAATAAATGAAGAACAAGTATGAAGATAATAAATAAGAGCAACAATATCGAGAGAGTATGTTAGAGAGAAAATAGAGAGTTCTTGTATATTTCGTGTGAAGTAGTTGGAGCAACAGCAGCCCCTTACAAAATGACAAAGATCCCCTTTATATAGGAGGGGAATCCCTATACGGTATAAAATACATTAATTGTAAAGATATGGAGATGGGATGGCTAGACATGACACCCTGATTCGGGTTCAGAGTAGGTCGTTCAGAGTAGGCCGGCTAGGCTTTGTCATACTTAGTCACGTGTCTTGGGAACTCCCCGTCTTTACCCTTGCCACGGTCAATAATGCCTCTAGGCCGGGCATCGCCAAGCGTCGAGGGAGGGAACTCGGTCACAGCTTTGCGGCCTCGAGGCTTCGAGATGATCTTCAGGAATGCCTTAATGACGGGAAATTGGACCCTCCGATTTCACCGTGTACACCTCTAAACTCGTAACTTTGGAACTTGTAAAATTTTGAACCTTTAAACCGATAAATAAAAAATTTTAAACATATTTTTTCTGGGGGGGGGGGATTACAGGGGGTTGGGGTGGTGGGGGTGGGAGTGGGGTGGGGGCAGAAAAACGAAAAAAATAATTTTTGGCAAATGTTTTCCCTTCTCTTGATAAGGAAAACATTTTCCTCCAATTGGAGGAAAATGAGTTCATAAGGAAAATATTTTTCAAAATATTTAAGCCAACCAAGCATGGGAAAATTGAAAAATATTTTCCGGGGAAATATTTTCCTCCATACCAAGCACACCCTAAATCAAAAATAAACACTGAAGTTTTCTCCTAGAAAAAGCTCTTAAATTTTTAAAGGCTATGTATTATTGTTGAAACTAAAATGAAGCAAAATCAATATTCTTCAATTTCAAGAGTTTAAATTTTTACTTTATAACTCAATAATAATATTTAATATAATAATTTATTCAACAAGATAGGATACACGCGCAATGTGCGAATGTAGATTTTAAATATTATACAAAACATTAATGAAGAGAAAACATTATTCGAGTAGGAAAGGAGTTCAAAAATTATTATATATTTTATATTATTGTAAATTTACTAATCCCCAATGCAAATTTTTTTTAATGTTTTTTTTGGTTTCCCACCCGGTGTCCGGTACCTGCATTGGAGCCCGACTATATTCGGATTCGCACCGCGTAGGGCCCCTTTCGGGGGGGGAAGCGCTCCCTACCAAGGATTTTTTCATACCAGGGGTCGAACTCGAGACCTCTGGTTAAGGGAGGAGCAGTCCCATCCACTGCACCACATCCTTTGGTGGTAATTTTTTTTAATGTTGAGAACAAATAATTTAGTCTTTGAATTATTTACTCCATCGGTTTCAGTTTATATAAAACCTTTTAGTTTTTCGATATTCAAACTATATAAACTTTGACCAAAAATTTTAAATATTTTTTTCATCATATTGACATGAAAAGATTGCACCTTAATAGTATTTCTCGTATAGTTTTTGAATATCTAAGTTTTAACTTTGAATTAGCCATGGAAACAGCCTCTTGCAGAAATGCAGGGTAAGGCTACGTACAATAGACCTTTGTGGTCCGGCCCTTCCCCAGACCCCAAGCATAGCGGGAGCTTAGTGCACCGGGCTGCCCTTTAACTTTAAAATGCCGATCTAATTCAATTTACTTTAAAGATTAGTCAAATTAACTCTAGAAAAGCGAAAATGTTCATATAAACTAGAAAGGAGGGGGTGATTAGCAAAATAATCAATTTATTTATTTTTACAATCATCATATAAATAAAATTATTTTTTAAATTGATAAAAATATTAAGGTACATAAATTAATTTTCACAAGAAGAACATTGACGGTTAAAAAAATAAAAAAAAATAGAGCAAAATTGATTATGTTATAGTTTAACTTGTTATTTCTTTTTCGTATTAGGTAACAAAAATAACAAGGATGTTCATAAGATATCCACATATGTCTTAAGAAATTACAATAATGTATATGTAAGATAGAATTTTTTTATTTATTGAACTAGCTAAATTGGATTATATTTTTTAAGAGCTCAGATCTTTTTCGTTAATTTTTGTTCAGTAACTCAAACAAATTATTTAATATAGTTACCTATTTTTTTTAATAAAATTATATACTCATGATATAGGTACAAGCGCAAAACGCGTATACTAAGACTAATTTTAACTAATAGAACGTGAATTTGAGTAGAAGAGTAACACTAATCATCCTGAAAGATGAAACAATACCAAAGAGAACTATTTGCTTTAGGAATTGTCAACTGTTTTAAGTTTCTCTAAAAATATTCATTACAATATCTCCTTCTAAGTACTTTTATTTTATGATTTAACCAAAATTTAAAGAGTGGGGCTTCTAAAACAAAATATGAAGGTTAGGGTATCGGGGCATTTACATCTATACTCGTTTTTTGTGTCACGTTTTAACTTGTGTCCGCTTTGCAAAAAAAATTGCAAGCGTACCCGCTTTTTCGCATAACTTCAGCATACGGGGCTGAAGTAGCAAAGGCAATCACGCAAAACTTCAGCATTCTAGTAGTCGGGCCTGAAGTTCAGCTCTAGAGGTGAAGTTTTTGTTTTGTAACTCGCGAACTTCAGCTCTAGAGCTGAAGTTTTTGTTTTTGTAACTGGCGAAGTTTTTATTTTGTAACTGGCGAACTTCAGCTCTAGAGCTGAAGTATTTGTTTTGTAACTGGAGAACTTCAGCTCTAGAGCTGAAGTTTTTGTCTTTGTAACTGAGGAACTTCAGCTCTAGAGCTGAAGGTTTTGTCTTTGTAACTGGGGAACTTCAGCTCTAGAGCTGAAGTTTTTGTTTGTTTATAATTTCATTTACCACACTATCTTGACCAAACTGAAAGAAAATTAATTAGAGGAGGACCTAGATATATAGACAACAGGAGAACACTGCACCACAAACTTGCAAACTGTGTTAGATTCTTTACTTTGCATAGGATCCACGAAACACTGTAAATATCCTCAGAGAAATTAGAGAGGCAGATTCAATCCATTCATTCATTCATTCATTCACTTTTTTGTCCTTATACAGAACTGTACGATTATTTGCCTGAGTAGTTTCATGACTTTTACCGCTGCTACTTACCAGATTAGGTAATTACGAGTAGTAATTAATCAAACAAATCACCAAGTCAGTTATATATATATATGCATGTCACGTGATAGGAAGTGACGAAGAAAGCAAATTGGTTGTTTCAGATGTATAGGTTGGCGTGAAAATTTATAGGACTCACCGGAGAAATAAGAAGAAGCAGATAGGGATGAACCTTACTTCTGGAAAAAGAAAAGATAAAACTTTGAGGAGGAGAAGGAGGAAGAGAAATGGGGCTGAAATTGTTTAAAAAGTGGGTACAAGTTAAAAGTTTTTAACAAAATAGGTATAGGTTAAATAGGGGCGACCAAATAGGACACCCTGTGCAATGTTTACTAGGGTATCTGCTCAAGACACAGTTGGGATCTTTGAGTAGATAGCCAGATTTTTTGAGTCTATTCTTATTCTATCAGTCCTTAATTATTTAGTTCACAAATTCGTCTTTTGTTTCTAAATAATTATTTATTTAAATTAAACTCGGTTCTCTAATGTTACTTGTGAAGTACAAATACACTTTTCAAAAGTCAGGTGACACTAATAATTCAAATTATTGGATGAAGTAATTAAAATATCTTAAAGAAGATGGGTTGCGTAACATTTAAAAGTTTATGAGAATTTTTTCTTAAAACTCACAAACTGAAAGTTAAGATAGTCTGTCTAAGGTTGAATGGTTTTGTGGGTCTTTACAAATTTTTTTTTAATTTTATGATCCCATATCCCTTTTTACGCACGAGAGCTTTACTTTTACACAATATATTTATTTTTCACACATAAGAAATTTAAAAAGGACACTTTTTTAATTTCAACATTGTAATTGGCGATGAAGGCCCATTTCCTCTATAACGTTAGGTCTTTCTTCTTTTTTGTTTGAAGAATGAACTCAAATAGCAGCCCACCCAATCGCTTTAACTAAAGGGATTTTTTCCTTCTTATACCATATATGAAACTTTATTACCAAATATGTGCATAGTATCTAAATTACCCGCCTAGTCCATACAATTTCTGTACCATTCGTTTATTAGGAGTTAATAGGGCAGAATTTTCCCTTAATCACGCGCTAAAAATCAGGAAAGAATCTTGGGATTGATTGAGTCTACATTAAAATTCTGCATTAATCACCTGCGAAAAATCAAGAAGCCATTATGGAAGTAAATATTCTTCCAGATATTTTTCACCATTGATAGCCATTAAAAAGCTTGAAAGCTTTGAATTCAAATTTGGGTTTTCAAAAATCATTATTTGTTTAGATTGGGTGTTGTTGAAAATAATCGGGAATATAGTTTGGAGTTTATATCTCAATTTTGAGGGGTTTTGGTGAAGATTAGACTTGGTTTTGACTGAATTTCAGATTGAAACTCGAAGAAGAAGAAGAAGAAGAAGAAGACATATTGCAGAAATTATAGATAAATTGTAGATTATTTGTATTCTGATTGTAGATGCTTTATTTTCTTTTTTCACAAATAAAAAACGACTAAAATTTCTACAAATCTTCTGAAAAAACGCAATTATGTCAAAAATCACAATTATGCTACAATTGGATGGGAATTGGGATATAAAAATTTAATGTACCCAGTCTGTAGATATTTTGTAGATTATTTGTATTCTAATTGTAGGTGCTTTGTTTTCTGTTTTCACAAATCAAAAACGACTAAAACTTCTACAAATCTTCTGCAAAAAACGCAATTATGTCTAAAATGTCAATTATGCTACAATTGAAATGGGAATTGGGATATTAAAATTCAATGTATCCAGTTTGTAGATATTTTGTAGATAAATTGTAGATTATTTGTATTCTGATTGTAGATGCATTGTTTTCTGTTTTCACAAATATAGCGTGGGCCCTACTATTTCGTATGTAACAAAATTGCAATTTCCATCTCTGTATTTTTTGAGAAGAAGAAGGAATGGAGAAGAGGAAGAAAGGGGAGGGGAAACGGCGCAAGTCTTAGGAATTAGGGGGATAGAGAAACGTGGGATATATGGACACCTTTAATTAAGGAGTAAAAAGTGCCCATTAATTAGACCTTTAATTAAGTATGGTATAGGATCGGTAATTTGATATACTAAGTGTAATTAAAACCTTAAACATTGAGGGTAATAAGGTTTCCTATGTGGCATAGGAATGTAAAAATTTCTTAACTAAAAATAGCATGTGAAGTTATAATATATGCATATTTTATGCATTATATGTGTATAGTTGTATATAATCAATGTACAAGTTATGTATATGACTAGAAAAAGTAAATAGTGAATATGATTGACTCTTTTTGTAAGGATCCCCTTTTGTTTTTGTCGTGTCTGTTCCATTTTGGGCCAATTGGGCCCCTAACCAATATCCAGCTCATCTCGAACCCTATAAGTCAATAGTTGGGTTTTGGACTTTTGGTCTCTGAATTATGTAGAAATGACTTCAGATAGCTATTCTAGAGGGTTTAAAAATTATCTAGTGCGTCTTGAATTTTAGTTTTTCAGTTTAAATTTTTTGGACGTTAAATCATGGAGTTAAGATTTTATTTCAAACTTTCGTAACAAAATAAGTAGTGACTAATCCCTAAATAGCAGCCTTAAAAATGGCTATTTGTGTACTTCCCCCTTAACACCGTTTTTAGCCTCATGGTTTAAAAGGTGGAAATTTTACCTCCTATAGCAAATGTTGATACCTTATTTATTATAAATAAATACCCTTTTAAAAAATTATCTTCTATAGCTACCTTTTAATTTTTATAGCAAAATATTTATTTATGGTCACTTCCTACCTTTAAGCCATTAAATACGCTGTGTATCATTTTTCTCTCCCTCTTCGTTCCTCTCCCCTCCTTTCTCTTTCCTCTTTCCTCTTTCTTCTCTTTTTCCCCCGATTTTTTTCTCCCCTGCTTTTAGAAACCCTAGCAATCTTTTTTTGTGCATAGATATTGGTTTCAATCCCATAACATTAGCACTACTGAACCGCGAACCCGTTGCTGGATCTGCCATTTTTCTATCTTATAAACATGTTGTTTTAGGCCATTTGCTTCTTTGCCTAAAAGAATTTATTTCAGACTTAAAGATTAGATACTTTTGAGTCTCTGGTTCCTTGGTTGCAAATTTACAAAGATTACATAAGCATCTCCAACAACTGTTTTCATTTAATTGGCGGCGACGCGCCACATGGCAGCGGCCTGGATATCGGTAGATTAGGGACAAAGTTTGGGGCTGAGGAACTTGAAGAGTTTGTTACCTTTCATTGTATTTCAATGTATCTCGCTGTATTTCATTGTATTCATTGTCTTTTTTTCATTGTATTTTCAATGTATCTCACTGTATTTCATTGTATTCATTGTCTTTTTTTCATTGTATTTCAGTGTATCCCGTTGTATTCTATGTATTTCATTGTATTCACTGTCTCGCTATATTCCATGAATGTATTCATATATTTTTTTAATTAATACAATTTATGTATTCAGATGTATTATATAATTTCTCTGAAGATTGCTATGTTTTTGGAGTGTTTTTTCGGTTGAGAATCTTTTTTATAAATGGAGATACAAAATTTGTATGTTATAATTGAGTTCGCTGAGTTATATTAGGAGTCTATTATGTTAATTGATTCACTTTCCGTTTAAAAACAGTGTAATCCCCTGTTTCAAGCAGTGATTACAGTCGAATACAATAATCTGTCCAGCTGTAATCTCATGTTTCATGCCATGAATATAGTCGAATACACTCGAATACAAAAATCTGTTTAGCTGTAATCTCCTGTTTCACGCCTAGAAATGCTACTGTATTCATGAATACAATAGCTTAAATACATTGAATACACTCTAAAAAATCTGAAAACATAGCAATAGAAAGTAATATAGTAAATGGTAGCCACAACTAGCTAATAGCCACTAAAATATAATGGTTTCTGAAAGTTTCCCTTAAAAGGTTACTTGTCTAATAATAGAGAACGGAACTTTGTGAAAGAAAAGTAATTAAGGAGCTTATCTTTAGTTAAAAAATAAAATATTGATTAATTTTTTTTGTTCAAACACTTGTTAATTTGACTTAAACATATTTTAAAAATTCAAATTTACCATGATTTCGAGAACAAAAATAATGTTTTGGGAACTAATAATCGTTTTTTTTTTTTTGGTAATTAAATTTTCTATTACCAGGGAAATATTTACAAGTGTATCAAAACCCTCATAATCACATAGACTTGGACATGCAGCCCCAAATCTAGTATCCTCATATCTACATAGCTATTCATCTACAACTAAGGATAAAACTTCAAATGTTGTAAATGTTTAGCTAGCTTAGAATTCAACATTCCTCGACAATGTACTTCCTGGATGATCATTTTGATCACTTCCTCACTTCTTCTTTGTGTTCCTCAAAAGATTCTCCAATTACGTTCTTGCCAAATATAGTAGACTGCACTGCAAGAACCATTTTGAATGTTGCATTTTCTTGTTGCTTTCCTGAACAATGTTTGATTGCCAATTGTTTCTCATCCTGCCAACCTTGTACGTTCTTTGGAAATCCCATCCAGTGCAATAGCTTGTCCCATATGAGTGCTGAAAACCTGCATTGAAAGAACAGGTGTTCATGGCTCTCATCTGCATTACCACATAGTGAGCATGTTGGGTTTACTGCTATTCCCCACCCCAACAGTCTGTCCTTTGTATACAGTCTCTCTAGTATGGCCAGATATAGAATGAATTTCCACTTAGGACTCCCCAAGTTGTTGCATATAAGTCTTCTCCATTCCACCTTGGGTAGATCACCTCTTAGTTTGTTGTATATCAGCCTGATGGAATACTGCTTCATGTTCAACACTTCATCCATTGCAATATTAGCCTCATTTAGGTACTTTCCAGCTCCTAGTATTTTTTGTACCAGCCATGAGGCTTGTTTAGCTTTAACTTGCACTAACTCTTGCCTTTTGATGTAGTAAGTATGGATCC
>NW_017672536.1:173517-178587 GCF_001879085.1 Nicotiana attenuata
GAGGTACCCAGTCATACTCGAACCTCTTGGTCAAATTCTTGCCTGTAGGATCTTGGATTTTAACACTCCTTGGTAACTCCTTGCTAATATCCATCTCTATGAGCACTCTAGCATATGAGATTCTAAAAGTATTACTTGTGCATTCATCAGCATATAGAGGTGTCCCTAATCCACTAGCAATTCTGCTCAGTGACAACCTACCCTAACAATTCAATGGCAGATTAGGAAAGCTTACCCACAGTGGAATAGTTTTGAGTACTTCATTATATAAATTGAAATCTTCAGTCCAAGACTTTAAGATCATTGGTTTCACCCCTATTGTGTATGGTCCTGAATAGAGAACTGCATTCTTATCATCCAAACTATTGAATAGTACCACAAAGTAATCTTTATTGTGATAATACACTATAGGTTTAGCAGCAAAATTCCATTGAACAGCTATAAACCTCTCCATGGTTCCTATTGATGGTGTTTCTCCAATAACATAGACAATTATAGCTTTTTTCCATTTCATATTTTCTGATTCCATTTTCTCATGTTGTAATTGCACCTTTTTAACTCCATCCTGTATAGTAGGTGGTATGAATACTAGATCCATACCTCGTGCAGCCATTTTGTTCCCTGCGAACAGGTTTGACCACTTCTGCTGGTTTTCTCCCATTGCTACTTGTGGCTTGACTTGTGTAACTTCTTTCCCTGTGTTCTGCTTCATCACTTGTTGCTCGTTCGTCACAATTTCTCTATTCTCCTTGTTGTTCAGCTCCTTATTCTTACGACTGTTTTCAGCTTCCTTTGGTGCTACAGTAGTCAATGGAACAGTGTTTTGGCTCAAAGTTCCTTGATCTATCTTCTCAGCAGCTATCTGCGATGTCGATTCACTTAGATTTGGGCTCAGATTCTCCAGATCTCTAGTTAATTTCAGTTGCATGTTGTTCCAACCTCGATTACCCTCGGAATTTTTTGGAGTTCCATTATCACAGCTATGGAGTTTCATTTGTGCATCTACATCTGTGTTGCGCCCCTGACTACCATTCCTACTTCCTGAAGTGATAAATTCTGCTAGTTATACCTTTGTCACCAGCTTTCTAGGTCGTCCTCTCCCCATTGTTTCCGATCAGTGCACGTTAGCCAATACACGCAAACATGCGCCGAGAGAGAAAGTCTAGAGAGTATATATGCTTTTGAACTAATAATCGTTATTCTAGATAGAACTTACTTTTATATTTTTACTGCTTCACTTTCAAAACGAAAATGAATTAAGATTAGTTTCAACTGATACAAGTAAAGCTTGATTACTTTCGTCTAAAAAATTCTAAGAAATAGATCGGTAAGAATATCCCATACAAGTATAGTCAGAAAAATTTCTTAGTAAATCTTAGCTCCCGTTTGGCATAGATTTTGGCTTCATTTTTTCAATTTCTTTTTAATACATTATTTGTTTATGAAATATAATCATGTTTTGGGAAAAAAAGAATTCAAAAATTTTCAAGTTCTCAAAAACTGGTTTAGTGCAATTTTCGGGGTGAAGATTTTTCTTCCACTCCCAAACTTCAACTTTTCTTCAAATAAAATGCATGTCCAAACACAACTTCAACTTTCAAAAATTATTTTCAACACAACTTTAAAAACTCTTTTAAAATTTCAATCAAATTTATGTCCAAATGCTAGTCTAGTAGTCTAGTTGCTTAGTTACCTGAATTTTTACCTCATTAATGAGCGGCCGGTTCCACATTTTATAATCCCTTTCCCCATCCTCAACCAAGAAAAAAAATTCATATTATCCAAATAAATTAATAATTACATCTAGCTGCATATGATGTTATCCTGCAAGTCGGACCATTCCCTAAAAATCATCCCAAGTCTACTTTAAAGATAGGCTATAGTTGATAAATCCAAGAGGTCAATAAGAAAGAATTAAAAAAAAAGCACACTTAATTCAACTTTGTTTTTTCCAATTCTACGGCTAGAATTAGGATTTCCTAGTGATTAGCATTCACTTAATTTGTGATATAGCCCATCAAAGGTGTTAAGATGGAAATTAAATCACCAACTAATTTAAGTATGAGAATAGTCTTTTTGTTTGTTATTCTCCTTTTCATCCAAACTATACTAATTGAACGAGAACCGGAAGCCGAAATAGAATAACATTTAACTTGACATTGTTGAGTTTTTATGTCTAATTAATTTTTTTGGTTTCTCACCTGGTGTTCGGTATTCGTATTGGAGCCCGACTATATTCTAATTCGTGTTTTGTAGGGCCTCATTCGTGGGGAACGCTCCCTACCAAGGATGTTTCCATAGTTAGGGCTCGAACCCGAAACCTCTGATTAAGGGAAGAGTAGCCCCATCCGCTGCACCACATCCTTTGGTGGTGTCTAACTAATTCAATTTATTTTTTTCACTGACCTGTTAGAGACTGTGCGTCCACCAGACTGTATAGAGAACCGGGTTCTCTATGTGTTTCCTCTGAAAGTACTGATGAACCAAACTGTATAGGGATCTGGTCCTTTATCAGTTTGGTACAGTGTTAAGTTTGTGTGAATCCACCAAATAGCAGAGTACCTGGTCCTTTATCGGGTTCTGCAGTGAATGCTAGTAAAACTGAATGTAAATAAGGCCGTGAATTTTTACGAGAAAAAATCCCACACAAGGGGATCAAAAAACCACGAGCCACTCTATAACTATCCTAGTTACAAAGAATTTGACTAACTTGTGGTATTTCTACCACAAGCCACTTTGTCACACTACGGTAAAGGCTTTGACTAACTTGTGATGTTTCCACCACAAGCCACTTTGTTACCCTACGGTTACAAAGGATTTTTCTTATGACTCAACCTAATCAATGCTTCTAAGAAAGCTGGATAGGAGTTACAATGAAGAACAAATTGCAAAGACTCTACAAACCTAAGGACTTAAAATATCTTCGATCTTGGATCAGGTCCTTGAGGTTGCAGCAGCTTTGTTCTTGAGAGAGGTTCTTGAACACTTGAGAGAATATTTTACTTTTCTGAGTTTGGAAGCGTTGGAACCTGAATCTTGTACCTTGCATAAGGTTTATACTACACAAGACATCCTTAGTGATGTATAATCTCAATGGTGATGTCAAATCTAAATGGAAAGTGGCTACTGCACTGTCTGCTGCACTGTTGCAGTTAGTCACTTTCTGCAATTGCTTTCCAGTTGTAGTTGACCTGCACTTCTGTCAGAGAACCCTAAGGGACCAGGTCCCTGTTGTGTTCCTCTTTGTACAGTTGCGATCAGTCACTCAGTTGCATTCCAGCTGTATAGTTGACTTGGACTTCTGTCAGAGAAGTACCAAGGGATCAGGTTCCTGATCTGGTTCTTGTGTACAGAAGCCAGATTGTCTTAAGTTGACTAACTTGAATGATGCTTTGTATAGACTCATTGTAGGTACACCTTGAGAATGATCACTTGAAGTGATGTGAGCACTTGAGTTGGTCAGAGAATGAGTGGGCGCTGGAAACAGTGCAGTGAGGCATAATCTTCGTTTCCAGCTGTGTCCAATTGACTTTGTATTGCCGTGAGGAACCCACAAGAGTATCAGGTCCTTGTCTGGGTTCCTACCTCCTGAAACTGTAGCAAGTTCACATTTGGCTGAAATCCGTTAGATGCGGTGTAATCCAAGTGAGTCAGATTCCCTATCTGGTTCTTGACATTAAATTTGTTAGATCATCAAAACACAAGGCAAAAATATTAAAAACCTATCATGACCTCAATTACTTATTGTATAGTAAATTATGATGACCTCGGCACCTTTTTGAATATGGAATGCTTCTGTATATTCGAGTTAGTTAATTTCAATAATGCTATATTCTCTTATTACATTTTACAAGTCAAAATCACCTTGTTCAAGAGAACGTCGCCAATAAATCTTTAACCATTTACTCGTTATATTAAAAATATATTTCAAAATAATACCACTAGCTAGCTCCATTATATTAATATCTTTTCGACTATGTTAAAGTTATATAGGTAATAATTTCTGCATTCACGAGTTTTTTTCATACGAGCTGATAAGGCACTACTAGAATTCCTGCAAAAAGCGACCAGACTTTAGCGATCAACGTTGATCTGTCAAGAAAAGCGACCAAAGTTGGTCGCTAAACTGGTGAAAATAATAAAATAATAATTTTAAATAAATTAGCGACCAACGTTGGTCGCAACTTGCTCGAAAACTTTGTCAAACTGTTGACCGGACTGGTCAGACTTGCTTGGTCAAAGAATTACTCAGATTAGCGACCAACGTTGGTCGCTTCATGGGACCCACCTATTAAATTTTAATAATTATAATATTATTTTTAAAAAATAATAAAATATAAATAAATGAAATTTAAAATTAGCGATCAAAGTTGGTCGCTATGTAAAGAGTAAACAGATTGAGACCAACTTTGGTCGCTAATTTGAGACCCAGTTATAAAATTTTAATAATTATAATTTTGTTTTAAAAAAATATAAAATATAAATAAATATAATTCAACTTTAGCAACCAATGTTGGTCGCTCAGTAGAATATAGACAAACTTGATCGCTAACCTGAGACCCAGTTAATATTTTAAAAATTATATGAAAGATAAATAAATCTGATTTAAATTTAGCGTCCAACTTGGGTCGCTAATTTAAAATTATGTATGTTCTTTGGTCGCTATTTAGGTCACCATTGGTCAAAATTAAAAATTACTTTTGTATTTACTAAATAAATAATATA
Source organism: Nicotiana attenuata (assembly GCF_001879085.1). Classification (NCBI taxonomy): domain Eukaryota; kingdom Viridiplantae; phylum Streptophyta; class Magnoliopsida; order Solanales; family Solanaceae; genus Nicotiana; species Nicotiana attenuata. Next base: position 178,243 of record NW_017672536.1, read on the forward strand.
AATGTTAGCCGTTAACACTTTTGTAATACAAGGGATGAATAGTACTACGAAGCGTGTGTGTGTGTGTGTGTATATATATATATATATATATATATATATATATATATATATGTATGTATATGCTATATTCTATAATACATATTTAGATGGAAATATCATAAATATAAATAATTGTACTGCTTAAAAGAATATTTATACCTTAAATTGATTGAAAATTTGCTCCTTTAGCGAGAATGGGAATTCACTCCAAGTCGCATAAGGGCCATCATAAAGCTTTCTGGTGGCTTTGGTGATTATCCTTGTAGTAATATTACTAGGGATGAACCTGCAATTTAATAAAAAAAA